>NC_057940.1:1525354-1557854 GCF_018555375.3 Anguilla rostrata | reverse complement strand
CTTTGGATAAAAGCGCTATATAAATGCAGTCCATTTACCATTACCATTTACGCTTGAGCAAGATACTAAACCTGAACTGCTCCAGCAAATATTCTACTGTACACGTGGACTGTGTGTAAAAATGTAAGCTGTATAAATCACTCTGGATGAGAGTATCTTCCAGCCAATATTAATAATGGCAAAAGTAACGCTAGATGAGAACACGTACCTCGATCTGGTCAATCTTCACTTGCTTGTAAGCTTTCTTCATCTCCTTGGCACCGATTTTCATGGCATCCACCTGGAACAGGAACACACACTTATTCACATGTTCAGCTGCTCTGTGCCACTTCCCCCAAATGAAGGGTCACAAAATCACACTGGAAAAAAATCCTGTATATAATACACTATCCACCTATATGCACACCACTAATTTTAACAATATTCTAAAATCCCTATTAAACATATGCCGGACTACATTTTATATGGGGATGGGACACAGAATATGCATTTGCTCATTAATTGGGCTCAGCAAGTTCGGGAACCCCTGCCGTTGAAGAGAATACTCAAATCAGAGAGGGCTGTGTACCTATGTCACATAAGAACATAAGAACTCCAACTGACAAGAACGGGCCGTTCAGCCCATCAAGATCAAAAACAACACGTAATGAGGAGAACAGACCAGCAGGCCTATCTAGGCTGACCATATATCAGCAGTCTAGTGTATCCAGCATAGCAACAAGCCGAGGCTTAAACAACCCAACAGTATGTGCCTCGAGTATAAGACCGCGAGCACCTCTTGCTGTTACACAGACTACCAGCTCACATTTTAACGAGACGGTGCTGAGACCGGTACGACCGCGGCTGACGATGCTCACCGTGGTCTTGGTGTCCTTCAGCGACTGGATGGTGTAGTTGGCCTGCTCCATGTTGAAGGACTGCTGCGTCAGGTTGTCCCGCTGCCCCTCGTACCTGAAGGGCAGAACCGCGACGACGGCCATTACGGGGTGTGAACCTCGGGGAGTGTCACATTCCCACGGCTTTCCGCCGGCTACCTTGTGTGTTACATTGCCTGGAGCTGACCGCGCCTCTCTCTCAACGGTGACTTGTGAGTAGCTTGTAAACATATTACACAGGACAGCGCGGCAACGTATAAAGACGGGTGAACTACATTTCCCATGTGCCCAGGGGGGAAACTATGGGGTTGTTTCGTGTGTCCGAGTCAAAATAAATGAGACTCACATCCTCTTCTGCTTCAGTACCCTCATGGCCTTCTGCTTCACCATGTTCTGGAAAAAAAAAAGGTTTACATCAACACTGTCATTAAGAATAGTCTTACACCGCGTCGCCTACAGCCTGCTTAAAAAGAAAAGCTTAACCGTAGGACAGTGGGTAAGGAACTGGGCTTGTGACCAAAAGGTTGCAGGTTCGATTCCCGGGTAGGACACTGCCGCTGTACCCTTGAGCAAAGTACTTAACCGAAATTGCTTCAGTATATATCCAGCTGTATAAATGGATACAATGTAAAAATGCTATGTAAAAAGTTGTGTAAGTCGCTCTGGATAAGAGCGTCTGCTAAATGCCTGTAATGTAATGTAACCGTTTCATTCCAATGAAGCAACTGTCCATGACTAAGCACAAGAACAGTGCGTAGTAAGCCAGTGACATCACTTGAATGCTTTTTTCCCCTGCTTACTGTATGTTTTTGGGAATCGATTTCGAGTAAGATGTTGCTCTCGGGTGCCGTGGTTTACCTTGGACGGCCCCTCCCGCATCTTTTTCATCTGATCCTTGTACTTCACCAGCTCCGCGTCGAGCCTGGCGATCTTCTTATCGATGGACTCCGCCCTCCCGTCCACCTGGGCAGGACAGGTGCATGACAAGCCTTAGCTCACATGGTGCGGAAGCAGAGCTTCACGTTAAATCGTGCGACGACAACATAAACATCAACTCGATGACGGAACAGGGCAGGTTCACGAGGCGCGACTAGGCCGCGCATTTTTCTATTATCTGCAGCTATCGTAGATGAGAGGCGCAAACCAGTAAAACGGGTTCGCGCATATGAACAGGGAAATACACAGCCCAAATACGCAGCGTTTTCATAAAAGCCTAGCTAGTAACCGCACACACGAGTAGAACTGCTCGTTATGTCTGGAAATTATACAGAACACAATCCCTTGTACAACTGTTTGGAACAAAGGCTACTGATTTATTTCTCTTACTTTTCACTGCCTAACTGTACAAGCATTTGTCATTAAAGGCTGTGCGTTTATGATAAATGTTTCTAGCCTGCTTGTTCTTCTGATGTTAGCACTAGCTGACAACATTTCAAAAGAATTAAGTTTCACCATTTAGCCTGCTAGCGAAAAAAATCGTAGCCACCCCAAGTAATGATTCATCTCGCAATTTAAAACGACTGTTTACAAACTTGCTACATGTTCCCATGGTTATTCAGCTTACGCTATGCTAAATGGGAATAGTAGATTTGCATCTGGTTAAGTAGCCTAACTAGCGTTTTACGGAAAATGACCGAAAATCAGCTAACGCCAGCACCAATGCACTGCATTGTCTGTATTTTGACAGCTAAATTGTTAACAAACTAACTAGCGTTAGCGGTATCGAACTGGCAACTTACATTTCCAATGCAGTCGGAGAGATTTGGTGGTGGTCCTTTTGGTTTACCCCGTCCGAAAATACGATTCATTATTTTCTTCACTGATAATAGACTACGAAAAATCCCCGAGGCTCTCGAATGTATGGACCCAAAAATACACAAAGACGCGATTCAATCCCTGCCCAGGAACACAATAATCCACGCTCCCACACCCGGAAACAGCCTCACATATGACGTCACAAAAAGTATCCCAATTGGTTGGTGATGAAGCGTTCTGACGTGCCGCGCAGCGCAATGAGTGGCAAGAGAATGGAACTCCGTTAGTGACAATTGATTCAATAATACTTGATAATTTAGTAATTTTATTGTCGCTGTGACGTGACGTATTGTGAACACCCATCAACCCGAGCCACTCTGTTGGGTGCAGCCACAGCTTGTTGAACCGAAATTCCGAACACTTTATAGCTTCCATGTCACACAGCTTCGCACTGACTTTGACAATAAGATGATCCGGAATACAAAAATACATTTTGGTTTCCGTAAAAAATGAACCAGTCGAACAAATGTCACTCTGACCGGTACAAAAACTCATTGTGTGCAACTATTTCATGGATAAAGTAAAACACGAAGCTGGTTTCTCTTTTTTCTCATTTATTTACTTATGTTCTGGTTCAGTAAACAGTTCATTGTAACAATTAGTTCACAAGTTTGCTGACTGCATACAAAATACGTTTCTTTTGGATACGCATAACATCGAATAGCGTAGATAAAACAGAGCAAATATAGCATTCTTGATATATAATATTACAATGAATACATATTACACATTATAATATCACACTGCTAGTGACCTTTCAAAACAAAATAAAGAGAAATTACACAACCATTCCACGTGTACAGTAAGAGACAGCATAGGCAGCTTGTTAATTAAAAATCATATTTTATATTTAACATATACAATAAATACAGGTAGGAACCCACAAGCCATTTGCAGTACGGCAGAACAGATGCAATGTCACAAGTCACTGATTTCACAAGCTGATTTATTTTTATCACGGTCAAGGACAATAACATTGTTCAAAAACTTTACAAGCGCATGAACATCTGGCACCAGTACCTGCTCATTAATTCATATCAGCATAGCACTGACATGTGCCACTATTTCATGTGATTGTCCACAGACTGAGTGCAATCAACTACCCTTATAAACATGCAAACGAGCAAATATTTGCATATCTATAAGTAAATGAATAAGCAACAACAAATTGTGTGTTTCTCACAATGTTACAGTCAGGCCCATAATTATCAGTACTCTTGATACAGATGGCCAAAAAAGGTTGTATAAAATGTATGTATATACACAAGCCAGAGGCGGAAATGTGGTACAAGGTGTGCAATCGCCAGCACACAAGCGCTTATATATGAGAACCACAGGCTGTGGAGTGGTTTATTTAGCCTATACCATGGCACTTACTATAAGCATTACACTACATTACCAATGTTGGGCAGCACAAGGGAAAGTTGCATTTGTCTACGAAGTCTACAAAATTTCAAATCGTTACCGTTTTATCTGAAAGTTTTCTCTAAAAAAATCTCACCATCCTGTTGTTTATATTTTTTTACCCCATTGACTTACAAAAAAAAAAAGAAAAATAATTAAATATGTGAAAACACAAGCTATACAGTGGAAAAACCAGAGGAGTAGAGCATCACGACTTAAAACAACAATTATGAGATATGTGATAATGAGCCATTGCTTGCAGATGATAGTAAACCACAACTTTCAGGTGCCTGTAAATCATATCTTACACGTGATAGTAAAGCCACACCTTTCATGTCAGTGTAAAGCTATGCCTTTCAGGTAGGACAGTCGCTACTCTCTGACAGCTATGCTAACTCCCACAAGCTAGCCATCTGAAACCTCAGTCAGTGAGACCGCAAAGACCACTGCATCCATGGATATTTAGCCTCTAGAGCAGTGTTTCTCAACCCTGGTCCTGGGGACCTACTGCCCCGCATGTTTTAGATGTCTCCCTGCTCCAACACACCTGATTCAAATGAATGGGTCATTATCCTTCTTCTGCAGAGCTTGAATCAGGTGTGTTGGAGCAGGGAAACATCTAAAACATGCGGGGCAGTGGGTCCCCAGGACCAGGGTTGAGAAACACTGCTCTTGGAGATGTCAGTTAGAATTTCCAGTCAATTTCCCAGAGAGAATTCCCCATTTACATTTACAGATACCAACAGTTCAATAGAAAAGGAAATAATAATATTATGTGTTATAAGAGTCCAAAAAACAGGTTTGTGAGAGATTAATATGATTTAGACCCCACAGATGTTTGTTACAAAAGAGACTGCACAAGTAGAACACCAGGAGGAAAGCACAAGTGACAGTCAAGATGATGTCAACACAGAAACTGCGTTCCACCTCCCCACTGCATCTTTACATTTCAAAACCAGAAAGAGGGAAAAAAGTAACAATTTTATTTTCTTATAAGTCTAGAAAGGATCGACTCAGACTTTCGCTGAGGCACAACAGCCCCTCCTCACATGAATGTGCACAGCAATCCAGCCTTGGCAATCCAGTCATCACTTTTTGAGATATGTTTGGCCTGATGGTGACGCTAGATGACAGGTTATCGGGTCACCAAAATCAATACGTTTCTTTTTCTCGGGAACAATAATGTGCACAGCAAATTTCACGGCAATCTGACCATTACTTTTCCAGATGTGTCTGTCACGGATGGACGGATAAACGGATGGAGAGACGTCATTGCATAACCTGATTAGGCGGTGGTAATCACACGCAAATATTTGTTCATTCCGGGAACATAAAAATGGCTGTATCATGGATCTGCAGTGCAACCAGCAGCATAGCCAAGAGTGTTCTTTGAGGGGGTGGTTGAAATTCTGAACCAATCTGGCAAACTTCAGACTGGACAGATAGTCAAGGAGGGAAGGGTGGTGGGGGAGGGGGGGTTTTGAGGTAGACCAGGGATCTCCTTTTCCGGTCTACACATTTACTTGTTTTGTGGTTTCCTTTCAATTAGCAACCAATTTTAATTAAGGTCACAATTTAGCCAATCAGTGACAAACAAATCATCCAACAGCTGGAACACATCCAAAAACTGGCAGACACTTTGGCCCTCCCAAATTACTGTTGGAGATCTGAGATAGAGTTACAGAATAGATCTTTCAAATAGTTTGGAATCATATCAAAATCAAATACATTTGACAACTTTTTATGTTCATGCCCCTTTCTAATGTGGCATTGCTATGCCCCATACTTGTAATACATCCTCATTAAAAGTCAGATTTATGACTGCACTCCAACAGTAAGAGAGGAGAGACATCACACCACACACAGTAAGATTTTGTAAAAAAAAAACAAGCCCTTTTCACTTACTGGACGTCATACAGTTATAGAAAAAATCTAGACAACCCTTGCTCTCTTTTTAAATGAAATATTGCACAATAAATTATATTTCAGTCACCTCTGTTGGAGATGGTGGACCTCAATCGATTTCAGTCAAGGACCAAGGAGACAAGGACGGATAAAATAAGCGATTGGAATAGGCCCTTCATCTACATGGACAAGCCAAAGCAACATGGCTGAAATGTCATCCAGCCAATCACCAGTCACTTCAGATGACCGAAATGAGAAAGGGAGAGAGAGGGAGCTATTTTCGAGTGTTCAGACGGGACCTCCGAACAAGGGGTGACCCTTTTTAAGGGGCTATGCTGCCTTGTGCTCATTAGAAGGATTAGTTGCTAGGCAGCGATGGAGAGAGTGAGAACTCTGTTTTGGACCGGGGTCTGAGATGCGGGGATTTTCACCTTTAACCTCTAACCTTTGACCTAACGGAGGCTACAGGCCACACAGGGGCACTACAGGGCGGTGGTGACCTGAGTTTCTCCCAGGCCGTTGGAGTCGTCGCGGCCACGGCGGGGGGGGAAGGAGGACAGCTCCACGGTTAGTCATACGGGCTTACCGGCGCAGGGCCCCGCCTCCGCTCCCTGCTGGGCGGAGTCTCGGAGGGTGCTCCGCCCCCGGCTGATGCTGGGCCTCTCGGAGCTCAGCCCCGGGCCGCGGCAGAAGTCCCGGAAGCAGCGCTTGAAGTTCTCGTCCAGGAAGGCGTAGAGCACGGGGTTGAGGCAGCTGTTGGTGTAGCCCAGGGCGACGCAGAAGAAGTAGGACGCCATGACGCCGGGCGTCTCGGGCACGCGGCCCAGCGCCTTGGCCAGGATGAAGATGTGGATGGGCGTCCAGCAGACCACGAACACGGCCACCACCACCAGCACCAGGCGCGTGATGCGCCGCAGGCCGCGGTCCCGCTCCCGCGAGCCCGACAGCAGCCGCACGCTGCGCAGACGCAGCACCATCAGCGTGTAGCACACCGTGATGATCAGCACCGGCACCACGAAGCCCAGCAGGAACACGCACAGCTTCATCAGCGTGTCCCAGTACAGGTAGGGCTCCGGGAACTGCAGCGCGCACTCCGTGGTCCCTGCGAGAAGCAAAGCGGTCAGAACCCGCTCTCTCCGTCTCCCTGACTTCATTAATGAATTGGAATGGGACTGACCCGAAAGTGTGAGCACCCCAACACCCACCCCACTCCTCACCCCTCAAACCCAACACCACCACCCAGCCCACTTCCCCACCCCTCAAACCCCAACACCCAGCCCACCTCACCCTCACCAACACCACCACCTCACAAACCCAACACCACCCAGCCCACCTCCCACCCCTCAAACCCACAACACCCAGCCCACTCCTCACCCCTCAAACCCAACACCCAGCCCACCCCTCACCCACAACCCACAGCCCACTCTTCTCCCCCACCCCTGCCCCCACCCCCTCAACCCACTCAACCTCACCCACCACCACCCTCACCCCAGCCCACTCTCCCACCAATGCCCACCTCACCAACCACCCACCCACCCCACCCCACCCCCACAACCCTTCACACAGCACCCCAACCCTACCCTCATCCCCAACCCCCACCCTTACAATTCCCACCCCTGCCCCCAACCCCCACCCCACCCCACCCTCTACCCCTCTCCCCCAACCCCCCCACCCCCACCCCCTCTCCCACCGTTTTCGGTCTCGGTGCCTCCCAGCAGCAGGGCGGGGACCCCGGCGGCGGAGGACAGGACCCAGATGGCCACGTTGACGATCTTGGCCTTGACGGGCGTGCGGAACTCCAGCGCGGTGACGGGGTGGCACACGGCCACGTAGCGGTCCACGCTCATCATGGTGAGCGTGAGGATGCTGGTGAACATGTTGTAGTAGTCGATGGAGATGCACACCTTGCACACCACCTCACCGAAGGGCCAGGAGTCAAGCAGGTTGCCCATGCTCTGGAAGGGCATGGTGGTGGTCATCAGCGCGTCCGCCAGCGCCAGGTTAAAGATGTAGATGTTGGTGGCCGTTTTCATCTTCGTGTACCTGCGGCGGGAGACCAGCAGGAGGCACCATAACAAGAGCCACGCACTGGGGAATGCACTGCACTCTTCTTCTTTTCTTTTTGTTGTATTTGTTTGAATGACAGCTCTTGTGTGTCCACAAACCACTTAGCCCAGAATAATGTCATACTGCTCACAATTTCACATAGAAAATGCACTATTTGCTAAATAGACTGGAAACAATTGAAAACAGATTAAATAAACATAATTTAATACTGGAGCTCTGTATCAAAGCAGGACAACTGAGTTAGCTGGATAACTATGCTGAGTAAAACCCGGAACGCATCTTTTTACTTCTGTCCATGTTCAAGATTTGGGAGTTGGCGCAGTTATCCGGCTAACTCAGTAACACTGCTTCATGAAATACTGTGCCAGGAGTCCTGGTAGGTGAGGTGACCCCACAATGTGGCCAACGTCCTCACTACCCCTCCTTCCAGTGTATTGCTGTGTATTTGTGGCAGGGAGCCATCAACAGACAAAACCAGGGCCACATTATGGGGAACATACAATTAAAACATTTTAAAATCTTTTTCATTATAAATTAGGCAAACAGAGGTTTGTACTGTAGGTGGCCGGGAAATTCTGTTGCTAAATGACCACTGTGTACACAGTAAACTGTGATTGTAAATCAAAACAATCTGAGAAAAGTTCAGCCGAAAAAAGCGGTTCTGCATACATCCACAAAAAGCATATTCAGCCATTTCATAATATATCTTAATCATCATATCACGTTATCCCTATGAAAGTCTTATCCAAATATATGACTACTACATTATATAGCTAATTACATTACATAATTATTAAATACGATTATAAAATAATATACAATATTTATTCTTTTTTAAAAAGGACAACAACGTTTTAATATAAATGGACCGGTGGTAATGACCGGTTGGTTGAAGATAATTTAGCTTCGCTTCTGGGACCGACCGCTACCAAACGTAACCACAGGGGGGCGTTTACGCATCCACATTTCAGAAGTACTGAAGCCACAGGGCAACTTGTGTCATTTTGGCGTCTATTATATTTTCTCATACGAATGAGAAAAACGTAAATCCGCCCATAGAATTGCACATTAAATTTGGTACGTTTTTATATATTGCAATGTTCCAAAAATGTGGCCTTATTTTGTCCGTTATAATTCAACATGTTTTCATATATCAAATATTATATACATATTTGCCATTATTCTTCTCATATCTCTTATCGTTGACGACTTTTATTAGCTACGAACCGTATCTTAAACTATTTCAGTAGTCCGCACTAATGTTCGCTGCAAAACAAGCATGTCTTACCTGATGATAACATACATTACAAGGCAATTCCCCACTAGTCCTACCACGAAGACCACGGAATAGACCGCCGTGATGAGGGGCATGATGGGGGACACCGGTTCGCTCGGCGAGCTGCCGTTGGCTGTGTGGTTGTAACTGTCGGGTGATGCGGACTGCCATGTGGAATTTGGAGAGCACTCCTCGGAAAGGACCGGGAAGCACCTGTCGTCCTTAAAGATTTCCACAACACCGCTGTCCATCGTCCGCGAGACTTGGAGAAACTAAGGAACACAGAAGAAGTGTAGATTTGGGGCGCGGGGGATAGCAGGGAAAACGTATATAAACAAAAACAACGAATCTACCTCCTATTTGCACTGTTCACTGAAACCAACCTGCACACACACACACACACGCATGCATGCACGCACGCGCGCTCACACACGCGCGCGCACACACACGCTAGTTCCCAATTAAATTAAATAAATTTGGCTACATACCCGATAGTCTAGCTTTTTTTTTTTTTTAACTTCCCGCTCTCCCTGGTTAGTATTACAAAAAATATTAATTAATAATAAAAACTAAAAAGAAACGCCGGTAGGTTTCTACAGAGATTGAGTGTTGCGAACTTTGAGGATTTCTGTCTGCGGGCGGCTGCTCTCCGTGCACGACTCCCCTAAGAGCCCTCCCCGGCCCCTGCAGCTCGCGCAGGATGACATCACAACTGGGACAATTACCGCCCAGCGATTCTCTGTATGTGGTTTACGCCCGTGGATAAGTCTTTGCACGCTGCCTACCACTGAGCGATATTGTTGCGGCTGCATTTACTCCCATTTCATGAATAGTTTTTGTATTTTTATATGCCATGTATGATCTGTAAAATGCAACATCAGAGTTATTAAATGAAGAGCATATTTGTACAGAGAGCATTAACACCGAAAGGACTTCGAGGAAAGTAGCCCAGTGAAGTGAAAGACGGTGAAGACCTCCTCTCCTCCCGTGACACCCCATTAGAACAGAAACCTGGAGAAAGGGTTGCATGGAATTTTATTCAAGTTTCAAAAAATTATGTCACATGAAATACCAACAGAAAGCTTGCAGACGCGGTTTATTAATGTTACTACAACAAGATCATGTCAAAACCTAGTGTATGGCTGGACCGAACCGGCCGACCACTGGTGTAACTTCATCACTCATTCGCTCAGTCACAGACACGCGCGGTGTAACTTCATCGCTCAGTGACTCAGTCACAGACATTCGCGTTTACGGGGCTGGCCCCGCTGTTGCGGTCCACCCAAAAATACAAAGGGACAGGAATGGTAGAAAATGATCAGAGAGAAGTCACGTGGTACACAGGCCACTTTGAAAGCCAACACTCATGAACACTCATTCCCTTTGTGAATGCTCACGTGTCCGACCATTTTCATTAAACCTGGATGTACGCAGGTCCTTAACTTGGTTAACTGCATTTAATACACCAAACAGTTTTGGGTTATGAACAAATTTTTTTTATTATTAGATTTCAAAATCATTACAATCTGAAAATACTGTTTTAAGACGTTGCATCCTGTTGCAAGCTCTAGTTCAATGAAAGAAGGACATAAAACCGGCATTTTGAGTGTGCCGGATTTGGCAAAGAGCTGCTTCTGAACCGAGATGATGATGAAACAGACACTCTGCGGTGAAAGGACACTTGTACCTCCTCAGACAAGTACTCGGTGAAGTGGAATTTCAAGAACCTTGACCAATGACTTCCGCAAGAGCTTCAGAAAAAGTAGTTTGTTTTTAAGAGCTGAAATGAGAAGACGCAGTCAAATTGTTCTTGATTGATATTGATTCCGTCATCGGTGCTTGACATTCATCCCCATGAAAAATATGCGAACCGTGATCATCGCATTTTTTGGCTGGACCGCAACAGCCAAATGTCTGTGACTGACTGACTGACTGTGTGATGAAGTGATGAAGTTACACCATTGGTTGGTCGGATCACATGTGTTAGGTCCAGCCATATACTAGGTTTTAACCTGGTCTTGTTATTTTGAAAAACAGTCGTGAATGGTCTGATGATCTTTTGAAAATATACTGGATTCTCATGATTTTTAAAATGTAAAAATTTTTTTTTTAGTTGATTGGTTTTGAGTTGGGCGGCATGGTGGTGCAGGGGGTAGCACTGTCACCTCACAGCAAGAAGGTCGCAGGTTCGAATCCCAGCTTGGGGCCTTTACAGCACAGGTTTTCTGGAACAAACAAATTTCAGAGCTGCGAAACATCTGCCTAATAGCCGAAGAACAGGCACAGCACCCGTCGGCTCCATTTCCTCTCTTCCCTCCAGAGTGATGCTCACTGCTCTGTGTGTTCTGGTATAGGCTACTTAAACCATATCTATGTGTTTTTTACATTTTAATTACACCAGTTTGTGTATCATTGACTGCTATTAAAATCTGTGGTTAAAAAGAGATCAACATGAACTCCAGCTCATCCTGTCTTTTCCAGAAAAAAAATAAATGTTTTGAATGAAGCCGTGCAGCCGTTCAAATCGAGGGCAAGGCCAGTACCTCACACACTCACACACACACACACACACACCACACACACACACACACACCACACACACACACACACCACACACACACACACACACACTCACACACACACACACACTCACACACACACACTCACACCACACCACACTCACACTCACACTCACACACACTCACACTCACACACACACACACACACACACACACACACACACTCACACTCACACACACACACTCACGCCGCTATTCAGGTGCAGTTTTTTTTTTTGTTGTTTTGATTTGTACAGTAAGTCCTTGGAGCCACTTAAACGCATTTAAAACACATTACGGTCTCCTAGCAACCGGATGAAGACGGCAGGAAAGCGCGCTCGCCCTGTCCTAACGCAATCCAGTCGCCTAAACCGCCGCTTCCTGTCCCTAAACCGTGTGCTTCCTGTTCCTAAACCGCACGCTTCCTGGCCTTAAACTGCACGCTTCCTGTCCCTAAACCACGCACTTCCTGGCCTTAAACTGCGTGCTTCCTGTCTTTAAACCGCGTGCTTCCTGTCCCTAAACCGCGCGCTTCCTGTCCCTAAACCGCGTGCTTCCTGGCTGAAAGGAGGCTCATCGGTCCGGCAGACTGCCCCTCGCTGCCCTGGAGGCGCATTTCAATTTTGCTCAGAACCGTTTGTAATCCTGAATCTCCAAAAGCTTCTCCTGACATTTTGAGGCCTTGAGTGTTTAGTAAACTACACTACAGGCATTTAGCAGACGCTCTTATCCAGAGCGACTTACGCAACTTTTCACACAGCATCAATTTATACAGCTGGATCTACACTGAAGCAGTGCAGGTTAAGTACCCTTGCTCAAGGGTCCTTCTTGGGAATCAAACCAGTGACCTTTGGGTTACAAGACCAGCATCTTACCCATTATACTACATTGCCGCCCCCCCCATCGCTGATTGCAATGCGGAACAGGACAGTCTCCGCTGCCCCTCGACATCGCTAAGCGAGTTTGCGTCGAGAGCGTCGCCGCAGAACCAGCTCGTTAGCCGGTGATGTAACGCGGCGGATCGGGACGCTCTCGGGGGAAGGGCAGGACGGGCTCGCGCACACGACGACCTCGCTCGCGGCGTGGAGTGGGCCCACTTACGGCCGCTAACGAGAGGGCGCTCGAGCGAGAGCCGCACCACTCCGCCCGCTCTTAACCACGGCGACCCTCAGCGACAAGTGTGATTGGCTCCCTCTCAGCCGGGGGACCTTGGTCTTTAGCTCACGAGCCAACCGTATCGCCTGTAGTGCTCTCGAGTGGCCAAGACTGCTGCGGTTGAAAACCCCCCAGCGCACGCCTGGCCCTCCTGACATCTGGATTCATGTGTTAGGAGACCGCAAGGACCCCGCAAAATAAAAAACTCAAAAATATCTTGCGGGTTAACGTAATCTCCTGCACCAGCACCACTGTCTGCAATTTACCCAGTAGGGGTATCAGGTGAAGTCCCCAGGGGGCCGGTGGTGTCTGTGGGTGTTGATTGTTGCCGGGTAACACCCTGAGGACAAGGTGTGAGGATTCTTTTAGCGGATCGATGGCGTAAATGAGCCACTCGGACCGAGGATGCCCCGGAGACCGGGGGTGTAGCAGTGCGCGCAACGCAAGCACCTGCGCCGCTGATCCGGGCTGCTCACGCGTGTCACACACTGATCCGGGCTGCTCACGCGTGTCACACACTGATCCGGGCTGCTCACGCGGGAAACCACACGATCGGCTGCTGCACGACAGGTGGGTACACAGATCCGGGCTGCCCAAGTTCAACACTGATCGGCGTTCACGTGTCTTTCACACTGAATCCGGGTCTCAGCGTGTCACACATGATCCGGGTGCGGTATTGGCGGTACACACTGAGCGGGCTGCTGAGGTTCAACGGATCCGGGCGTTGAGCCACGCGGCACACACGATCCGGGCTGTCGTAGCAGTGTGCACAACTGATCCGGGCTGCTCACGCGTGTCACACACTGATCCGGGCTGCTCACGCGTGTCACACACTGATCCGGGCTGCTCACGCGTGTCACACGGCTGTTGCTAGGGAACACACTCCTGTACGGGTTTGCCAGGCATGACAGGCACTCAGGGAGAAAACAAGAGAAAACTGCATTATTATTAATCATGGGAAATTCAGTCCCTGTACTGCACTGTGTATATTCACCATAATGCACGATGTCCCTCCGGTGCAGTGTCATATTTACTCAAGAAGAATCTCACCTCTCTCTCTCTCTGTTCTGGTTTTTTTTCTTCATTTATTCATAAAGCATTCCCCGTTACTGGAATTAAATAATGCAAATCTTCCAGCACTGGATACCAACCGTACACGTCCTCTCCTGGAGACTGGAGGCTTGGTGGAAAAACAGAAATTGAAGGTTATTACACAATAAGCCGATATCCGAGATCACTGGGGGTTATGTGTCATCCCATCGTGCTCCATGCCTCTCAATTACACATCAATTATCAGATTCACTGGAGAATTTGCAATCTAATTACAGGGGAATGTTGCATGACTCCTACTTGCACATTTCCGACATACAACCCCCCCCCCCCTCCCCCCAGCATGCACACAGTGTTCCAGCGCACTATTTATAGAGCTGCAGAGGTTGATTAACAACATGGCAGGTAAATATAAGTGCCATTATTGTTCTGCTGTTTGTACAGTGATTTGTACCAAAAGGATTTCTAACAGATACAGACATTTAGTTTGGCATTTAGCCGATGCACTTAAGCAGAGTGACTTAAACAGCTTAAATTATACACAGTCCGTTTAAAGATGGATGGTTTATGGAAGCAAAAATGTAAATACCGAACTAGGAAGTACAACTGGCTGTGTCCCACCAGAGAATCGAACCTGTAACCACTGAGATAAAAAATCAAGTTCCCAAACCACTGTAATCATAGAGACCAGAGGTGGATAACAAAGGCCCTATCTGTTCTGGTCTCCTTGCCAACTTCTGTCCTTAATTGCTTAATTAGCCCTAGCATTAACGCCATCTGACATTTCAGCTGCATTTCTCGATGCAGCGCATGAATGACAGTCAAGACTGCTCTTGCATCCCTAATGAGACGTTTGCCTAAGATCTAATCCACGAGTGGACCAGTGTTGGTGTATACAGCCAATTAGCTCATTTAGTTACAACCTGCACACACACCGGCCCTCCTGAACCAGAGCAGCCCTCCTCTGACGCAGACAGTGACCACGGCCCCACGGTGCCGCACACCACCGCCCTGAGGCCTATAAGCCGAGCGGGTCCGTGAGCTTCTGCCACGCCGGACAGCCGTTATTTCAGTCTGAAAATGATCGTTAATATCCGAGGAGGGGGGCGAAAGGAAGGAAGTGCGCACACCGAACCGCTGCATGCTGGGATGGAATCGCTGTCTCTGGTGCAGGAGTGTAAGGTGCGGCTCAGCGGGCCGGTCCTCCTCCCTTTAATTTGCACTTCTGCTGGACGTGCGAATGACTCGCCGTCGCTGAGTCTGGAGAGAACGCGGCTTTCGGGTGACCCTCCACAGGGGGGTTTACAGATTACAGAATCAACACTCCTGGTGACCCCCCCCCCCCCCCCAAACCCCAGGGACGTCCTTGGCCTCACTAGGCTGGTGGGGGGGGGTGCCACACTGTGAGAGCGTAATGTAATTGGCCGCGGGATAAAGGGCGTTCCCACAGGGATTTAAACCTGCATCGTAATCTAAGCTCCAGGGACCCACAGGCACAAGATTAGCAGACTCTCCACGCTAATTACACAATCAGCGGATAATTATCGTGATCCTCATAAAAGCAATAGGAAGGAAGGGATGGAAAGTGAAGACAAAAAGGTCTGACCAGCTGAATGCCACTGTATCCCGCTGGTACACTGGCAGACAGGATATTCATTCAGGTGCAGACAGCCAACAGATGGTACAGACGATGTTAGCACACAAAACAGATGTGCCAAAAACAACATATTACATCATTTCTTTTAACACACATTTTCTGTCACTTTCAACACAGTCTGTGTTAAAAGTCTCGCTTTGTAACACATACATTGTATCCTTGCCGCACAAAAGCAGTAACTGACACAAGATGTGTTTCATGTAACACCAGTAGTAGCACAAGCAGTGTGTAGGATATGAACACAACCTTTTTTAAGAGTTAATTCTTTCTGTTTTGCAACAACAACAAAAAATTTAAATCAGATTTGAGACATCCTTTTTGACACAGTGAACCTTGCTTCTCTAAATTACTGTTCAAGTTGCAGATGGCTTGAAACGTCTGTTTGACTTTGAGGTGCATTTCTACAACGTGATCAATGCATATGTCATGCTGTAACCATCCAAGGCTTGATGCCAAATGCAGCTCATTTTTACCCACAATGCCCTCAGGCGTGACATCACCCCCTGCTATTTGACCAAGCAATGTTCCCCAGAGTTTGACAAAGTCACGGACGTTGTCAAAAAGATTTTTTAAGCATTATGCCAGCGGGAAGTTGCACTGCACGGCGCTCTGAACAAACTCAGTAAGGGAGCCGGGTTCAGATCGACTAATAAAACTCCTGCCTGAGCTGAATAAATGCCAGCGCATCAGCCGCGGAGAGAGACCCGACAGACGAAGGTCACTCATTAGAGTCTCTGCCGTCGCTCGCTGCTGATTACAGACTTTAATAACCTTCTCGCCCGGTCCTGTCTGCGCGCTCGCTTCTCCCCTCCTCCCGGGCGCAGACTCAGTGGAGGTCTCGCATCTCCAGAGATGCTCCCCAGCGCGCCTGCTTAAACCAAGATGCCATCTGAGCACTTGCAGTTAAGCCTCCTCCGGCTGGTTGCTAATTAAGCCCCGAGTGTTGCTAATTAAGCCTCGTCTGGCTATTTATCTGAAGTGTTTACGCCTCCCTGTTCAGCCCCCTTTGCTCCTCGGGTGGACCCCCCCCCGCCCCCCCCCCCCCCACGGATTCTGGGGTGACCCCTGAAGGGACAGAGCAGCCCGTCTCTATTGCGCTGGCTGTGAAGACAGGGAGAGAGAGATGCAGGACTCTTCTTTCACTGGCAACACCGCGCTGACATATTTATTCCTGAATCCTCAGAGTTATGCTCCACAGCTACAGGCTAACCTGGGACCAGGGCTGCACCTGACTCGGGGGTGGGGGGATGGGGGGGTGGGGGGGGGGGGGTTATGTGCAGCTCAACATTTGATGACCGTGATGCCCTTACATTAGTGTGGTACGTAGGGAGCAACTCTTCCTTAGGTGTACACTTACGTGATATTTTGGACCGACAGCACACTCCACCACCATCATCAAAAACACCTTGTAGAATCTATGCCAAGGTGCACTGAAGCTGTTCTGGTGGCCCAACACCTAACTAAGACATTTTATGCTGGTTTTTCCTTTAATTTTTCACCTGTCCGTGCATAGTTCCTTTTCCTGGCTTTCTCTCTAAACGGTTCAGTCATTCATCCAGTAGACTCTTAATCAGATATGCATTGTATTTTAATCTCCAATCGAACCACCGAAAAACCACAAGTGTTCTGCAATAAGCTATTTTTAAAAACAGCAAAACGAGTCTAAAACGGTCTCCTTCACAAAAAATTAATTAAGGGTTAAAAGCAGCCTTATAAGTGTGTTCTCGCTGCATGCAGTCGTCTTTACTAGGCTATCTTCTGAAAATTGCAGGGCTGAATCCAAACTGATTGCTCTCAAAAAGGATTGATTGCAGTTAAATGTGCAGTGTAAGAGTGGCCTTTGCTGCGTGGAAGGGAGAAATGAGCCACAGGAACAGACTAAATTGTTCCGCAGACAGACTGAAACACACACACACACTGGAGACAGGGCAGTAGACCCCAGAGGGACTGAAACACACACACACACACATACACACTGGAGACAGGACAGTGGACCCCTGAGGCACTGAAACACACACACACTGGAGACAGGGCAGTAGACCCCAGAGGGACTGAAACACACACACACACACATACACACTGGAGAGACAGGGACGGGTGACCCCTGAGGGCACTGGACAACACACACACACACACATACACACTGGAGACAGGACAGTAGACCAGCATGACACACACACCAGGGGCACTGAAAACACACACATACACACTGGAGACAGGACAGTAGACCCCAGAGGCACTGAAACACACACACACACATACACACTGAAGATGGGGCAGTAGACCCCTGAGGGACTGAAACACACACATACACACTGGAGACAGGACAGTATACCTCTGAGGCACTGAAACACACACACACACACACACATACACACTGGAGACAGGACAGTAACCCGAGCACGAAACACACACACACATACACACTGGAGACAGGACAGTGGACCCCTGAGGCACTGAAACACACACACACTGGAGATGGGGCAGTAGACCCCAGAGGACTGAAACACACACATACACACTGGAGACAGGACAGACCCCTGAGGCACTGAAACACACACACACTGAGGCGTAACCCCGAGGGACTGAACAAACATACACACTGGAGACAGGACAGTAGACCCCTGAGGCACTGAAACACACACACACACTGGAGACATGGCAGTAGACCCCTAAGGCACTGAAACACACACACACTGGAGACGGGGCAGTAGACCCCTGAAGGACCAAAACACACACACACACTGGAGATGGGGCAGTATACCCCTGAGGGACTGAAACAAACACACACTGGAGACGGGGCAGTAGACCCCTGAGGGACTGAAACACACACATACACACTGGAGACAGGACAGTAGACCCCAGAGGGACTGAAACACACACACACACTGGAGATGGGGCAGTAGACCTCTGATGGACTGAAACACACACACACACTGGAGATGGGGCAGTAGACCCCACAGGGAGTGAAACACACACACTGGAGACAGGGCAGTAGACTCCTGAGGGACTGAGACACACACACACTGGAGATGGGGCAGTATACCCCTGAGGGACCAGGCTACCATGACTGTACACTACAGCTGTGCAGAGGATGTGGGTATAAACAATACTGAAAATACCAATGTCTGAGATCGATACACAAACACCACGAGGCGACATCACCCAAAAGGAGACCCCGAAAGACCAAGCAAACACGCACGGGCCCGTTCAGTTCAAAGACTTTATTTCACCCAAATGGACACATCTACTGCGTCTAAAAACTCTGACATAAATAATCTGTCACATAATTTACAGCCACGGCCACAGAAACCCGTGTGACATCACCATGTAGGTCTTCATTGTAAGAAATTGGAAACGCATGTAAACAGGTGAAGAGGAGGTTGCAAGGCTGAACTTAACACAAGACACACAGCAGATAGGACCCCACACAGAGAAACACAGCAAGGGAGACAAGAAACACATCTGTAACCATCATACGCGTGTGTGTACATACAAACACACGCACACAGACACACATCCATAACCATAACCATTCAACAGCACACAGACACACATCCATAACCATTCAACAGCACATAGACACACATCCATAACCATAACCATTCAACAGCACATAGACACACATCCATAACCATTCAACAGCACACAGACACACACCCATAACCATTCAACAGCACACAGACACACATCCATAACCATTCAACAGCACACAGACACACACCCATAACCATTCAACAGCACACAGACACACACCCATAACCATTCAACAGCACACAGACACACACCCATAACCATTCAACAGCACAGACACACATCTATGCCTAACATAGGGACACACAAACACACACACTCTCTCTCTCTCTCTCTCTCTCTCTCTCTCTCTCTCACACACACACACACACACACACACTCTTTAGCTCCTGGCAGAGACGGCTGCTGGTTGTTCTGATGACTGCAACTGCTTGCCCAGATACTCCCTGTGAAAAAGACAGAGAGAGAGGAGAGAGAGGGGGAGAGGCAGAGAGGAGGGGGGGAGAGAGAGAGAGAGACAAGGAGAGAGAGAGGGAGAGGCAGAGAGGAGGGAGAGGGAGAGAGAAAGAGTGGGACAGAGAAGGAGGGAGGGAGAGAGAGGGAGAAGGAAAGAGAGAGGGAGAGAGAGAGGGAGAGGAAGAGAGGAGGAGAGAGTCAGAGAAACACAGCTCAGTTTACACATCATCAGCACAGTGGACACAGAGACTGTGTGAGGGGCAGCTGCTGTCAGCAGGACTGTGGACAAAAGGTGAATATTTATCTCAAAATGTGCACCCGTCCCAAATCTGGATCTGGAGTAAAACACTGAGGCACAATGTTCACACACACAAAAAACCAGTCAGAAGCCTTCTTTCAGGGGTTCTGTCGAAAAACACGCGCCCTGCAGACTAACCGAACCAGCCAGCAGCTATACCATCATGCACCCTGCTCCTGCTGAATGAAGCTCCTGGGAAAACTAAGTTGCTGCTGGAAGTGGGGGGGGTGTGCTTCCCTCTGGTCAAACAAACCTCAATGCCCCAGTGCAGTGATGGGGACACTGTGCTGTAGGAGACGCATCTTTTTGAGATGAGACGTTAAACCGAGGTCTTGACTCACTGTGGTCATTAAATACCCTGTGACACTCATCTCAAAGAGTAGGGGGTTCCCCAGTGTCCTGGCCAAATCCTCAACCTGCCACCTAATCATCCCCAGTTTAGTTGGCTAATAATAGTTCCCATCCGCTCCACCTCAACTGATGTGTGGAGAGCGTTCTGGCACAAAATGGCTGCTGTGCATCACCCAGGTGGGTGCTACACATTAGTGATGATTTCCCCCTCATCACTGTAAAGCACTTTGAATATGAGAAAAAGCACTACATAAATGCAAGGTGTTACCATCATTATTATCAGGCAAAAAAAAAATCCACTTTCCCCAGAAGCTAGAGGGCCAAGCCTTGCCTTGGCTGAGCCACTCAAGAACCTGCCGCAGTAATTCTCAGAAATCTATGGGCATGTTTACCTGTCAGAAAAAAAAAATTAAATTTCCCCTCAGAACAGCTTGTGCCATCTGGAAAATTATGACTCCATAGCAACAAGGCCCTAGCACATACAGGTGTTTATGAAGACCAGGTGTGTGCGGTCGCTGGATGGGTGTGCATACGGTTTAAAAATAGCCAACGTCTGCAACGAGTGACATGTCGCTCTTCCTACACATTCATTAGAGAAAGGCGCTCAGAATAGACAGCAAACCTTTTCTCTCAGAACGAAACAAAGAGAAACAACATTCGTCTAACAACAGAGCAACAGAAAACGAATGCAGAATCATGAGCGAAAGAGAGGAGAGAAAAGGAGGAGAGAAAGAGAGGAGAGAAAGGGAGCTCTGGTTTATGAGGACGCGGCTATCTAAGCAAACAATCACAGCCGTCACAGCGCTCTGGAAATTAATCATTGCGCTGGACGTTGAAATTAATTATGTGCCGGCTCAAGGTAAATTTTCAGAAGAGGAGAGAGAGGTTATTCTCAGAGACGGGGGGTCACAGACGAGGCTCAGAGAACGTCTCCAAGCAATTTCACCCCGCAGACACGGGGGAAAGTTCCTGCACGTTATTAAAAACAAAACATCTATCTTCACCCATATTCAGGGCAAAATTCTTTCACCCGATTCTTTCACATTAAGCACAATTAACGTTTCCTTCATGGGAAGTCTTCAGATCTGCCGGGATGGTTCTCGGAGTTTACCGTCTAAACAGCTTACCGTACAGTGCATGTATTACAGCCAGACCCGGGGGGTCTATGAGGCGTGCATGTATTCCAGCCAGACCCGGGGGGTCTATGAGGCGTGCATGTATTACAGCCAGACCTGGGGGGTCTATGAGGCTGGTCTTTGGAACAGCAGCACGTTTCTAATCACCCAGGTGTGATAAGCCACAAAGCGTCCCCACAAGCTGTGTTTGAGCAGACAGGAAGTTGCGGGCGTGGCAAACAGGAAGTTCCATCCCGGAGCCTGAAAGAGTGATGATGGGAATGGGCGTGGCCAGGTGTGCCGAGGGGCGGAGTTAAACGGGGCGATCGGCGCCCCCGAGGACCCGCCCCCGCACCTCCACCGCTCGCACTGTTTCCATGACAACGGCGGCGGCGGTGGGCGGGGTTTCAGGGCAGCTCTACTTCACACACACGCACACAGTCTCATGCTTGCATGCACCCACACACACTCACTCTTTACTTCTCTCTCTCCTGCCCTCCCTCTGCTTTTCTCTCACTCTCTCCTTCGCCCGATCTCTCTCTTCCTCTCCATCTAACACTTTCTTCATCACTCTCTCTCTCTCTCTCTTCACCCTGTTTGCTTTTCACCGTCAGTCAATAAAGCTGAGGGCGAGGTGGCAGATGGTGAGCTCAGTGCTTAGCATGCGCAGCGAGCGGCGGTTCAGAGCGCACGCGCACGCAGAGCGGCGCTGGCAACCGCCCAATCAGAGCTCATCTTCCTGAGGCCGCGCGCCCCCGATCCTGCAAGGCGGGGCGCTACGGAAACGGCGGGACGTGTGCCGACACCCAGTCGGTGCACGAGAGACAGCGCACAGCGGGGTCCTCGCCCGCCGGATCCCTCTCAGAACTGACCGAAAAATGTCAATATTTACAGAAGCCGTTTATCTGATTTACACTCAGCCACTCAGCAGGGGGCTGTTATCCAAGGTCACAGAGACAGGTTTATGCGCAGAGCTGATGCCCTGACACTGCTGTGACCCCAGCACTGGCGTCACACAAACCTGCAGCAGAGCGCTAACAGCTACAGCAGCACCAAGAGCCAGGCTCAGGACGGGGTGCTTCAACCCTTCAACCCTCACCCTAAAACGTGTGATCAGAACGTTCTGAACTGAACATTCTGATGCTGATGATGTCACAATCACTACTGGTGACTGAGAGCAGTGGAGTTCTAGAACACTGACTTAGAATTCTGAAAAAGAAAAAAAACATTCCAAAAACTTGCTCTTCAAAGGGTTAAAGTAGCAAAAGGTTTCCAGTGTAGATAAAGAGCATAGTTTACAGCATACATATAGAGTGTAGGGTTTTCAGTGTAGATACAGAGTGTATAGATTGCGGTGTATATAGAGTGTAGAGTCTGCAGTGTATATAGAGTGTAGAGTTTGCGGTGTAGGTACAGAGTGTAGAGTCTGAGGTGTGGATGCAGAGTGTAGAGTCTGCAGTGTGGATGCAGAGTGTAGAGTCTGCAGTGTATATAGAGTGTACAGTTCGCAGTGTAGATACAGAGTGTAGAGTCTGCGGTGTAGATACAGAGTGTAGAGTCTGCGGTGTGGATGCAGAGTGTAGAGTCTGCAGTGTGGATGCAGAGTGTAGAGTCTGCAGTGTATATAGAGTGTACAGTTCGCAGTGTAGATACAGAGTGTAGAGTCTGCGGTGTAGATACAGAGTGTAGAGTCTGCGGTGTGGATTCAGAGTGTAGAGTCTGCTGTGTAGATACAGAGTGTAGAGTTTGCGGTGTAGGTACAGAGTGTAGAGTCTGCAGTGTGGATGCAGAGTGTAGAGTCTGCGGTGTAGATACTGAGTGTAGAGTCTGCAGTGTGGATGCAGAGTGTAGAGTCTGCGGTGTGGATGCAGAGTGTAGAGTCTGCGGTGTAGGTACAGAGTGTAGAGTCTGCAGTGTGGATGCAGAGTGTAGAGTTTGCGGTGTATATAGAGTGTACAGTTCGCAGTGTAGATACAGAGTGTAGAGTCTGCGGTGTAGGTACAGAGTGTAGAGTCTGCAGTGTGGATGCAGAGTGTAGAGTTTGCGGTGTATATAGAGTGTACAGTTCGCAGTGTAGATACAGAGTGTAGAGTCTGCGGTGTAGGTACAGAGTGTAGATTCTGCGGTGTGGATGGAGAGTGTAGAGTTTGCGGTGTATATAGAGTGTACAGTTCGCAGTGTAGATACAGAGTGTAGAGTCTGCGGTGTAGGTACAGAGTGTAGATTCTGCGGTGTGGATGCAGAGTGTAGAGTCTGCGGTGTAGACGCAGAGTGTAGAGTCTGCAGTGTGGATGCAGAGTGTAGAGTCTGCAGTGTGGATGCAGAGTGTAGAGTCTGCGGTGTAGATGCAGAGTGTAGAGTCTGCGGTGTAGATGCAGAGTGTAGAGTCTGCAGTGTGGATGCAGAGTGTAGAGTCTGCGGTGTGGATGCAGAGTGTAGAGTCTGCAGTGTGGATGCAGAGTGTAGAGTCTGCGGTGTAGATACAGAGTGTAGAGTCTGCAGTGTATATAGAGTGTACAGTTCGCAGTGTAGATGCAGAGTGTAGAGTCTGCGGTGTGGATGCAGAGTGTAGAGTCTGCGGTGTGGATGCAGAGTGTAGAGTCTGCAGTGTAGATGCAGAGTGTAGAGTCTGCGGTGTGGATGCAGAGAGTGTAGATATAGGGTGTAGAGTCTGCGGTGTGGATGCAGGACCCACCAGTTGTGCACCATCAGTTTCTGCACGGCGAGCAGGGCGTTGTAGCGGACCTGCTGGTCCTCGTGGTGCATGTGATTCATCACCAGCTGCTTCCCGCCGAGCTGCTCGATCACCCTGAAGCACAGAGCACACCGCCGTCAGGACCTAACCACCACGCAACGCTAATGCAACGTTCGGATAACATACAGTCAGGACATAACCACCACGCAACGCTAATGCAACGTTTGGATAACATACGGTCAGGACCTAACCACCACGCAACACTAATGCAACGTTTGGATATAACATACGGTCAGGACATAACCACCACGCAACGCTAATGCAACTTTGGATAACATACGGTCAGGACCTAACCACCACGCAACACTAATGCAACGTTTGGATAACATACGGTCAGGACATAACCACCACGCAACGCTAATGCAACGTTTGGATAACATACGGTCAGGACCTAACCACCACGCAACGCTAATGCAACGTTTGGATAACATACGGTCAGGACATAACCACCACGCAACGCTAATGCAACGTTTGGATAACATACGGTCAGGACATAACCACCACGCAACGCTAATGCAACGTTTGGATAACATACGGTCAGGACCTAACCACCACGCAACGCTAATGCAACGTTTGGATAACATACGGTCAGGACATAACCACCACGCAACACTAATGCAACGTTTGGATAACATACGGTCAGGACCTAACCACCACGCAACGCTAATGCAACGTTTGGATAACATACGGTCAGGACATAACCACCATGCAACGCTAATGCAACGTTTGGATAACATGCAGTCAGGACATAAGCACCACGCAACACTAATGCAACGTTTGGATAACATACGGTCAGGACATAACCACCATGCAACGCTAATGCAACGTTTGGATAACATACGGTCAGGACCTAACCACCACGCAACGCTAATGCAACGTTTGGATAACATACGGTCAGGACCTAACCACCACGCAACGCTAATGCAACATTTGGATAACAAGCAGTCAGGACCAAACGAACTAAACACAACGTTACTGTAACGTTTGGATAACATACAGGGTACTGCAGACAGGACTAAAAGCCAAGCGATGCTATTCAGACCTATTGAATAACACAGAGGATATAACACTCAGCGCTACCCAAGGACTTTGGGGGGGGTGTTCTCTGCACACTGAAGTAGTTCAGGGAGACAGCAGTCAGCACACTGACACAAAGCAGCATTCAGCGACAGACAAACGCAGGCAGTGCACAAACACTCAGAGACAGACGAGCAGAGGCAGTAAACATCAGACAGACAGAAACGACCGTGAAACCGCCATCCAGCCCCGATCCCAGCTCAGGAAACAATCCTGACCTTCTCACGAGCGGACAAGAGCAGGTAACCGCAGCGACCGATCTGAGAACGCACAGCGCTGTCTGCACACTTCACACACTCACCCTGGGAACACACACGTACACACTACCCCTCACACCCTGCACACTTCACACACTCACCCTGAGAACACACTGTCGCCCTGAGAACACACACGTACACACTAACCCTCACACCCTGCACACTTCACACACTCACCCTGGGAACACACACGTACACACTACCCCTCACACCCTGCACACTTCACACACTCACCCTGGGAACACACTGTCGCTCTGAGGACACACACGTACACACTAACCCTCACACCCTGCACACTTCACACACTCATCCTGGGAACACACTGTCGCCCTGAGAACACACACGTACACACTACCCCTCACACCCTGCACACTTCACACACTCACCCTGAGAACACACTGTCGCTCTGAGAACACACTGACGCTCTGAGGACACACACGTACACACTACCCCTCACACCCTGCACACTTCACACACTCACCCTGAGAACACACTGTCGCTCTGAGGACACACGTACACACTAACCCTCACACCCTGCACACTTCACCCACTCACCCTGAGAACACACTGTCGCTCTGAGAACACACATGTACACACTACCCCTCACACCCTGCACACTTCACACACTCACCCTGAGAACACACTGTCGCCCTGAGAACACACACGTACACACTAACCCTCACACCCTGCACACTTCACACACTCATCCTGGGAACACACTGTCGCCCTGAGAACACACACGTACACACTACCCCTCACACCCTGCACACTTCACACACTCACCCTGAGAACACACTGTCGCTCTGAGAACACACACGTACACACTACCCCTCACACCCTGCACACTTCACACACTCGCCCTGAGAACACACTGTCGCCCTGAGGACACACACGTACACACTAACCCTCACACCCTGCACACTTCACACACTCACCCTGGGAACACACTGTCGCCCTGAGAACACACACGTACACACTACCCCTCACACCCTGCACACTTCACACACTCACCCTGAGAACACACTGTCGCTCTGAGGACACACGTACACACTAACCCTCACACCCTGCACACTTCACACACTCACCCTGGGAACACACTGTCGCTCTGAGGACACACACGTACACACTAACCCCTCACACCCTGCACACTTCACACACTCGCCCTGAGAACACACACATACACACTAACCCTCACACCCTGCACACTTCACACACTCACCCTGGGAACACACTGTCGCTCTGAGGACACACACGTACACACTAACCCCTCACACCCTGCACACTTCACACACTCGCCCTGAGAACACACACACTAACCCTCACACCCTGCACACTTCACACACTCGCCCTGAGAACACACACGTACACACTAACCCTCACACCCTGCACACTTCACACACTCACCCTGAGAACACACTGTCGCCCTGAGAACACACACGTACACACTAACCCTCACACCCTGCACACTTCACACACTCGCCCTGAGAACACACTGTCGCTCTGAGGACTCACACGTACACACTAACCCCTCACACCCTGCACACTTCACACACTCGCCCTGAGGACACACACGTACACACTAACCCTCACACCCTGCACACTTCACACACTCGCCCTGAGAACACACTGTCGCCCTGAGGACACACACGTACACACTACCCCTCACACCCTGCACACTTCACACACTCATCCTGGGAACACACTGTCGCCCTGAGAACACACACGTACACACTAACCCTCACACCCTGCACACTTCACACACTCACCCTGAGAACACACACGTACACACTAACCCTCACACCCTGCACACTTCACACACTCGCCCTGAGAACACACTGTCGCCCTGAGAACACACACGTACACACTAACCCTCACACCCTGCACACTTCACACACTCACCCTGAGAACACACACGTACACACTAACCCTCACACCCTGCACACTTCACACACTCGCCCTGAGAACACACTGTCGCTCTGAGGACTCACACGTACACACTAACCCTCACACCCTGCACACTTCACACACTCACCCTGAGAACACACACGTACACACTAACCCTCACACCCTGCACACTTCACACACTCGCCCTGAGAACACACTGTCGCTCTGAGGACTCACACGTACACACTAACCCTCACACACTGCACACTTCACACACTCGCCCTGAGAACACACACGTACACACTAACCCTCACACCCTGCACACTTCACACACTCGCCCTGAGAACACACTGTCGCTCTGAGGACTCACACGTACACACTAACCCTCACACACTGCACACTTCACACACTCGCCCTGAGAACACACACGTACACACTAACCCTCACACCCTGCACACTTCACACACTCGCCCTGAGAACACACTGTCGCTCTGAGGACTCACACGTACACACTAACCCTCACACACTGCACACTTCACACACTCGCCCTGAGAACACACACGTACACACTACCCCTCACACCCTGCACACTTCACACTCGCCCTGAGAACACACTGACGCTCTGAGGACACACACGGAAACACTACCTCTCAATCCCTGCACGTTTAACACACGCTCTGAGAGAATATTGATCTCTGTACAGGTGTAGGTGAGCGCGTGTGTGTGTGCGTGAGTGTGTGTGAGTGTGTGAAAGGCGACGGTCATTTAGCGGTTCCGCGCGGCTCGTACCGTTTCCCTCGCGGGTAGTGGCGGACGTACTCGCCCACGTCGTGCGCTGCCACGGCGATGACCTGGGGGTCGTCCGACACCTCCAGCAGCTTGGTCAGGATTCTGCAAGGGGGCACAAACCCGAAACGCAGGGTCAGAATGACCGGGTCCCGCACTCTGAGTGACCGGGTCAGGGGTCACCTACACATCCTACTATTTATTTATTCAGCATTTATTTTGTGTTTATTTGACAGGGACATATATTAACAAACATTGACATACTTTATAAAAACATGATTATCTGCTGTATGAAATGCAATAATAAAATCAAATAGACTCCAGGTCAAATCGTCATAGCATTTGCCACAATTATATTAAGGGATTTAACTAAAGATCTTGCTATCATCACCGAGAGAATGTGATCAGTGTTGAGATATCATATTGGGAAGAGAAAGGATTTAAAAACACATATTTAGATATTTTTAAAATAATGAATAATCTGATTATGGCGGTCTATGTATCAGAGCAGCAGGCGATTCTGGTGGTTTATTAGAGCGCACCGGCTCGAAGAGGTCTCTCCGCTTACTTGAGGAGCTCGTAGTTCTTCTCGTTCAGACGGACGGCGTTCTCGCGCCAGAACTTCTCCGACTTGTGGACCGGGCTCCACTCCAGCCGGCCGGACTTCAGCTCCGAGCTGTACTCATCGAACGAGCTGGAACGCCGCAGGAGAGAACGCCGCAGGAGAGAACGTCAGAACCCGGGGAAAAAAGGAACCGGAACGCTCAGGAACCGGAAGTTCCACACGTCGCTAAGGACAGAGAATTCCACATGCTCCGTACGGCAGTGGTGTTCATTCCTGGGCCTGGCGGCCCGCAGGTTTCTGCTAGTTTTTGTTTCCACTTTAAACACAACAGCCACTTTGGACCCAAGAACCCAGGTGAGGTGGATTAGCGGCTTTACCTGAGGTCCTGCATGCTCTCCCCCAGCCTCTCCAGCAGGACGGTGATGTCATCGGAGATGTCCTCGTCGTCGTACTTCTGCTGCTCCAGATTCTCCAGCTGCTTCAGCACCTTGCACTGGATCATGGCCAGAGCGTACTCCTGCCGCGTCTCCCGCTCCGCAGACTTCTCCAGAAGGTTCTGCAGACATCCACAGCATCATATGACCGATTACATCACAGCATCATGTGACCGCTTACATCACATCATCATGTGACCGCTTACATCACAGCATCATGTGACCGCTTACATCACAGCATCATGTGACCGCTTACATCACATCATCATGTGACCGCTTATGTCACAGCATCATGTGACCGCTTACATCACAACATCATGTGACCGCTTACATCACAGCATCATGTGAATGGTAAATGGACTGCATTTATATAGCGCTTTTATCCAAAGCACTTTACAATTGATGCCTCTCATTCGCCAGAGCAGTTAGGGGTTAGGTGTCTTGCTCAAGGACACTTCGACACGCCCAGGCTGGGGTTTGAACCGGCAACCCTCCGACTGCCAGACAATTGCTCTTACCTCCTGAGCCATGTGACCGCTTACATCACAGCATCATGTGACCGCTACATCACAGCATCATGTGACCGCTTACAGCACATCACCATGTGACCGCTTACATCACAGCATCATGTGACCGCTTACAGCACATCACCATGTGACCGCTTACATCACAGAGGGCATTCCGGAGACAGTCCTCTCCAGAGAGACCTGATTTCTGTGCACACAATCCACTTATACAGCCCGATATCTCCAGAAGGACTTCAGTACCCATAACTGACCCAAGAGAACAATGGTGGAGTCAAACCTGCAACCTTATAAACCCACACCTGAACAGAACTAATATCTGACCCAAACCCAACCTTACTAACCCACATCTGAACAACTAACATCTAACCCTCATTCAACCATACAAACCCAGACCTGAACAGAACCAATATCTAACCCTAACCCAACCATACTAACCCACACCTGCACAGAATCAATATCTAACCCTAACCCAACCATACTAACCCACACCTGCACAGAATCAATATCTAACCCTAACCCAACCATACTAACCCACACCTGAACAGAATCAATATCTAACCCTAACCCAACCATACTAACCCACACCTGAACAGAATCCATATCTAACCCTAACCCAACCATACTAAGCCACACCTGAACAGAATCAATATCTAACCCTAACCCAACCATACTAACCCACACTTGAACAGAACCAGTATCTAAACAGACCTAACAGCAATTTAAAATATGAGGTTATGTGTGTTTTAATTTAAAAAACGGTATCGTACACAGTATCCGTAACAGCATTACAACAATAGTGAATCAGGAAATGGTCACGTAAAGCGAATGTTGGTAATTAAATACGCATAGCAAGCATAACTTTCAGGCCAGACACAGTGTTCTGACTACTTTCAACAATTGCAGTCAGGATACAACAAATAAACTCCTGCAATATAATCGAAACACCACAAAGTTGATGGAGACCCTTGGAGCACAGCAACAATAACAACCATCCATCATCTGGCCTGTCCTTCTCAGACACCTTGTTGAAAGAGAATGAATAACCCTCTCAGCACACACAATGTCCTGTCGCACATGAAAAGGACAAAAACAAGATAGCGAACAAGACCCATCCATCATAGGATGACACCAGTGCAGCAGTAAATGCAGCTGAACAAAATGGCTGGCAAGCTAATTACCTCAATACCCCCAAAAACAGGCCAGAGGGACACTGTTTATCCAGCGGAACTGTTTGAGTGTGTCCACCGGCGGAGTCTCAGACGGAGGTCAGGCAACCTCTCGCCGACTCAGCCGAGCGAATGTTTGGGCCACCGACGCCCGGGCAGAGGCTGCCAGGACACTCCGCGCCACAAATCACCTCCGGAAGGAAGACGGGCGGAAATGTGCGCCGTCCATCAGCGGCGTCTGACGCAAACGCGCGGCGTCGATGCCCATAAAAGGCGGTTTGGCATCGATGCCAGGAGCGAACCGCGAGCACTGCTCATAAAAGGCGGTTTGGCATCGCTGGCGCGAGCCGCTTGTCGGCACCAGAACGTTGCTGTCGCCAGAAATAAACGATCGCCGACCGGCTCGCGGTGGAACTCCGACTTGCGGCAACCGCTTCAAACTGCCACACCTGTCCTGGCGGAAAAGCAGAACTCTCTCTGCTCACGGAGAGCCGGCCCCCGGACTTCCACACCTGTCCTGGCGGAAAAGCAGAACTCTCTCTGCTCACGGAGAGCCGCCCCCCGGACTTCCTGTTCAGGAGCGCGGGAAACGGAACGCGGAGGGCCGACGGTCTTCGCTATACCGCCATCAAAACCAACCGCGCATGCGCAGCGTAAAGGTAAAACAGGCTAGGATAGCGGGATAGCGGTCAGGGCACCAGGCTGGCACTGCAGGTGTGCAGATGTGATTCTGCTCCGCTAACTGCCCCCTGGATCAGCTGAAGCTCTGCTAACTGCCCCCTGGATCCGCTGAAGCTCTGCTAACTGTCCCCTGGATCAGGTGAAGCTGTGCTAACTGCCCCCTGGAGCAAAGTGTTTAACCCAAAGCACTTCAGCATAAACACCCACCCATCCTACCTCTCTCCCTCCCTCCCTCACTCACTCACTCACTCACTCACTCACTCACCCACCACCACCACACCCACCACCACCACCACCCACACCACACCCCACCCACCCGAGCCACGAATGGCGACCTCCCTACCCACCCACAATTCAGAGCGCCGCACACATATAGCGCTCAACTTGCCACCTGAAAGGCAGCAGCAGATGCGGAGACTTCTTCTGACGGACTCCTTAGCGAGGACTGCGGAGCGCACACACACAAAATAGTTCCCAACTCTCCACGCTGGGAGTACCAGCAGCAGTGCAGAACATCATCTTTACACTTACAGCGGGAAACCCCAGTGACTGCTAGATACTGATGTAACAGCACACAAATATACCATTATAACACTTTCTACTGTGATTGAAAGACAGTGAAGCTGAGAACTATTAAAAGTACATTTCACACACTTATGTGAACAAGTGATTAAAATATAATGTAATGTGATTAAAAAGTACGGTAACATGCTGTATGTAATGTGATTAAAAAGTACAGTAACATGCTGTAGGTAATGTGATTAAAAAGTACGGTAACATGCTGTATGTAATGTGATTAAAAAGTACAGTAACATGCTGTAGGTAATGTGATTAAAAAGTATGGTAACATGC
>NC_057940.1:1470354-1520354 GCF_018555375.3 Anguilla rostrata | reverse complement strand
ACACGCTGAGAATCCACTGGCTACTGCCATGGCAACCAGTTCAGTTTTCCACGGTCAAGCAACACAGACAGACAGCCTTCCGCAAAATGGTGCAGGCTCGCAATGTTGATTCATTTCTTCTCATTCAATGCTTTTTCCACACACATAAACTGGTTTAAACGCAAACTGTGAGTGAAAAGACCAGTTTAAAATCTGTCTGTAAATGTTGTTAGTACTACCACTACCACAACTTTCAGTTGTGTACAAATGGGCCATCTATATTTTTTCTGATTAATCAGTAAGTAGCGATTTTACAGAATTCAGACCCTAAATATGAATATGGGCCAGCAGTCTTTGGCCTTTTCACTGAGCACCATTTCCTGTGAGCAGCCGTCAGTGGGTTCTCATGACAACCCAAAACCCTCTGCCCCTGGCTCAGAAAGATTTGGATGCAAAACCCAGGATTTCAACTCACTGTTCAGCCACAGGGGAAAAATCAAGGAACACCCCCCCCCCCCCATGATGCCTGGGGGAATCCTGATAAATATTCTCACACCTTTCCTTTGTACAAAACAAAACCCAAGTCAAAAACACAAAAAAAGATTTCATCTTAAAAACAGTTACACATGCACTACATTACAATACTATAATTTCAAAGACGTTTCCAGCTAAAGACAAATCAAATTGTTACAAGGAGACTCACAAGAGCATGCTACAGCTCAAGCTCAGGGGTAGTGCTGCCACCTGCTGGACACAATAAGATCTGCGCTAATTTACAAAGGGAGAGACCAGTGACTGCACACATAAAACTGGGGGGGGGGAGGCACACAAGCATGCATTTTGCATGGTTCTATCTTCTGTGAATAAATATGTGTTTTTGCTATGAATGCGATTTATTTATTTTTATACCCTCAAACCTAAAGTACTGACCAAGGCTAGCAACGAAGGCTCAACAGTATAACTTCACTGGATTTACATGAAGCATCTAGCCAATGCTAGTTATGCACAGATAAGAGCGCAGCGAAAGGTTAAGCAAACAGCGAAGATGACACCAGTTATCAGTGCCACAGCTGGGAGCAGCAGTCCATATATAAACCTGCGACACAATGCTAAGTGCCACCATAAAATACAAGAGGGAGATTAAGGATGCTAAAGGTTTTGAGGGAATTACTGATGGTGTGAAAACAGAGCTGCTGACTGCCGTTAAGGGAATTCTCCCTCTTCTGTCACAACTTCCCTTTTTTCCCCTGGCTTCTCTCTCTTCTCTTCTCCATCCATTCGCAGCAGAAATGCTGTTACTGCAAATGCACATTTCTACATCGACCGATCTCTGCACAGAGCACTCGCCTCAGGGTCCCCCTGATCTGAGTAGTCGTGTCTGTGTGCCTGTGTGGGGAGTGTTTTAGATGCTGGCTGCTCTGTGCCTCTGAGACCTAAATTCGCTGCTGACTGAATGTAAACCACAAAAGCAGATACAGTGGCCCTCCAGGAGCTCTGGTGCGGCTACACAGACAACACCGAGCCGATAGCACGATAGCAGTGTTAGCACGATAGCTGTATGAGCATGATAGCAGCGTTAGCACGATAGCAGTGTTAGCACGATAGCTGTATGAGCACGATAGCAGCGTTAGCACGATAGCAGTATTTGGTCACACGCTCACCATGTGGACAGTGAACACGTCCTGTCGGTTCAGCATGGACAGGAAGTGGGACCAGGCGGTGCTCTTGGTCTTCTTGGCGTAATCGAAGAAGATATTCACTCTCTGGTGGTTCTCCTGTGGGGGAGAGTGGAGGAACAGACCTGTGACGTGCCTACCTACAGCATGTCACATGCGTGTGCAGTGTGTGTGTGTGTGTGCAGTGTGTGTGTGTGTGTTAGCAGTGTGTGTGTGTGTGTGTGTGTGTGTACCTGTGACATGCTTACCTGCAGCATGTCGTTGATGAGGGTCAGGATGTACTGTACCGTCTGCTCCTTAGAGATGTGCGCCATCAGGTTGAGGAAGGTTTTAGCACACTGAGAACCAGAAACACAGTGAGGTTAGAACAGCCGTTATCTCACACACACGCGCACACACACCTGCTCTCTCTCAGACCCACACACACACCTGCTCACACACACACACACACACACACACTGCCACACACACACACACACACTACCGCTGGTTACCTGATGCCCTTCGTTGGTCAGAATGGCCTGCTTCTCCTCAGCGCGTGCCATCTCAAAGCGCTTGATGAACTCACAGTCCTCTACAGAAATCATCTGGCCCCTGCAACAAAATGGCGGACGTTGCGGATGAAACTGTTACATGTTTGAGAGCACATTCCTCGTTCAGCTCACTGGACTCTATGGCCCGCTAGTGACTCTCCACATACGGTTTAGATCGGCCTCATAGGTCAATAAAAATAGTATGCGCGAGGAAGAGTAGAACCAGTCGCTTTTCCGAGAACCCGAATCACCTGCGGTGGCCAAATCACGAAGCGGAAGAACACTGTTATAAATTACAGAGGATCACAGTTCACAAATGACGTCAACACAAATGGCACATTAGGCAATGGGAGCGCACACCTCCACACATGTGAATGGTGTGCATTGCAGACTGCTGGGTGCAAAGCAGTCCTAATAAACCAACACTAGGAGAGAGCGCCTGGTGCTTAATCAGTAAGGCAGATCGATGGTAACTCCCAGTAGAGATTAATTTTAAATGGTTGTAAAAGGTAAAATGGCCAGTATGACATCATACCTCACTGTGGGAGTATTGCCTGTATGGTTATCAGCTATATCACCACTGAGACTCTACAGTAGAAAGATAATGTAATCCCAGTAGAGTTTAATGTATGACTGTAAGGATAGTATTAATATTACTCACTGTAGGTAGTATTAATATTACTCACTGTAGGTAGTATTAATGTAATGGTATCAGTATTACTCACTGTAGATAGTATTAATGTAATGGTATCAGTATTACTCACTGTAGGTAGTATTAATGTAATGGTATCAGTATTACTCACTGTAGATAGTATTAATGTAATGTATTAATGCCACTCACTGTAGATAGTATTAATATTACTCACTGTAGGTAGGACTGCCAGTTGACCTTGTTGGCTCGGACCTCGGCTGCTTTGGCCGCGATGATGTTGGTGGGGACGGCGGCGTCCACGGCTCCTCTGATATCCATCCTGAGGCCGAGGCTGTAATCGCTCCGATCGCTGCTCGACGCAAAACCAGACGGGCTTTTTACACGCGTTTAAATACGGACTACACACACACACACAACAATGCGCACATTCGCTTTCACAGTAAAACAGACAACACGTGCACTACACCCAATGTATTCATCTTTATTAAACATCGCCTGGACTAGTATACATGTCCTTGGACTGTAGACCGTTAGAAACTGCACATTTATAATATTTTATTTATTATTTTTTCATGCACATACCTTGCAGAAGTACCCTTCTAGGAAGGGCACTGACCTAATATTAGACTGGACTGAAGGTGATGCAATGTTCAACCTGTTATTCATGTTAACTGTGGCCCAGAAAACCTAAGCAATTGACAGAAAGAAAACAGGAAGACCTTGCGGTCATGGGAATTTGAGAAACGCCTTTGCTTAAGCCGAACAGGCCAAGGACGTGCTCGAGGTGCATCCTATCCTGTCAGATATGTGCATTAGAGCATGGACGACAGCTTGCAGTCTGAATTTCTACACAACTCTAACAATTGCTTGTATCTTACTTCTTGTCGTTGAGATATGTCAATTTTAACAGCTTTCTCTAGTAACAAGCATATGCGCCCGCAATTTCATTACAACTGCCGCTGTCTAGCTTATGCAATGTTTCCATCTGTACACTAGCCTATACGGTATAGGCTACACATTAGCCTATTTCAAACAGTGGTTACCCTTTGGCTATTCACAGTCGGGCTGTTAAGTAAATATACGTAAATGAATGAATTAATGAAACAACGATTGAATGAAATCTTTCAAGCAAAACTTAAAAATTTTGCAGAGCACTCACGCAACCGTCGAATTAGCCGTCTCAGGGTTAAACCTGAAAATGAGAATTTGGTGCGTCGTTCCACATACTACTCTTGGTTTGAAATATACTTCTGTGCCCTTTCTAAAACAGATGATTATCCCTGATAAGGGGATAAACGTTAACTAGAAAGACTGCCACATCATCTTTGCATGATAATATGTCATTATAGACGGTAAACCGCATATTTCTTCCTTGGCAAACGCTGTAGTAAGGTAGCTATCATAGGTACGTCTGTGAAAAAGCTTCCATATACCTGCTAGCCAGCTAGCTGCCTAGCTAGCCATTGCAATGCAGTCAGCTAGTAGTAATTCAATCGGCCTTCGCTTAAAATGCGTCTTTTCCAACGCAACACCATCGCCAGTAACGTTCCTCAATGATACGTAATGCTGTATTTCAATGCACACAAGCATATCAGAGAAAAAATGAGGTTATCCTTATTAAATACACGAAATTAAAAGAAGTTGTAGCTGTTCCTCTTACCTGTTTTCAGTTTCTCAGATGACAGTTACGTCACGTCCTCTGTCATGTGAGAACAAGACGCAGTCACGTGACATAAACAGGGCGCTGTTGTCAATATCTTCTGTATGTGATAAGTATGTTCTGTATTTTCACATAGTCTACGTAAATGATCAGATTTGTTCATTTGGTAATCCCTTAGGCTAATTTCATACCAAACAGGGTGCAAAAGAAAAAACATATATTATTGCTATTAGACTACATAGAAACTAACCATAAATCCCTAAAATAATATAGGCAAGGCAAACTAGAATATAGCAAAACTAGAATATAGTCAACAAATACAGCAAATTCATACTTTTTATTGTGTATTTAATATCTGTAGAACAGAATAATTCTTTCTGGGTTTGGTTTCTAATCAACAGTGAAGATGATTAATATTATAATTTTTAACATTGACAGTTGCCATCTTCACACTTTTATGAATAGTGTTCTCCTCAAAGGTCTGTTATCCATTGTAGTTTTAAGTTTATATATAAATATATATACTTTGTTTTTGTTCATTTTAGTTTTAGCTCCCGTTTCAGTATTTGTACACCATTTATTTTTGAGGGAAAGTGATGGGAACAGACTGAGTCTCACTGAAATAAGTTTTGAGTCGTCACTTTCAAAACCTCACCTCCCATCCTGAGTATTAGTTGGGGCACACAGATTTATGTGAGTGATGTCACTGTGTGATGCTGGACACGCAAGAACACCAAGGGAAACAGACACCTAAAAACTCAAATCCACAAACAAGCGTCCAAGTCTGTTCGCCATTGTTTAATTGAAACGTGAACATGGTAACTGTTTTAGGTTGAAGACACACACACACACACACACACACACACACACACACAGAGCGTACAGACAAGCACACAAACACACACAGTGTACAGACAAGCACACAAACACACACACACTATCAGTGTACAGACAAGCACACAAACACACACACACACACTATCAGTGTACAGACAAGCACACAAACACACACACGCTATCAGCGTACAGACAAGCACACAAACACACACACACACAAACACACACACGCTATCAGTGTACAGACAAGCACACAAACACACGCACATGTGCTATATCAGTGTACAGAGAAGCACACAAACACACATGCACACATGCTATCAGTGTACAGACAAGCACACAAACACAAACACACACACGTGCAATATCAGCGTACAGACAAGAACACACACACACACACACACACACACACACACACACGGCTCAGACCGCTAGCGCTAATCTGCTTAGCCGGTGAGATGTTCTAAAGTCTCCTGAGGATCAGGTGTGCTGTTCTGGAGGAGGAGCTAATCCCCCCCGGCCTGCCTTGCCCTGCCCTGCTCTGCCCCGCGCTGCGCTCAAAACATCGCTGCTCTGCGCCGGATTCCACCGGAGTTTGTGCGCTTTCTCTCAGCCCCCAGGGGTGAGGGGGGAACGGGACGGTGTTGCCGTGGTGACAGCAGCTCGCTCGGGGCTGTGGGGTGGGGGGGGGTGGGAGGGGAGGGCCTCTGGCACAGAGCTGCGGAGCGACGCGGGGCAGGGGGGGCGGGGGGGGGTCACATGCGGTACGCGGGGTGCGAGGGCTGTCTCCGATGCCTCAGGTGCGGTAGACTCAGGTGGGACGTCCCGGCCGTGGCAGTGACCGCGCACCCCGCCCAGGCTCTCTCCATGTGGAGGCTTCCGCGGGCCGGCCGCTACGATGACGGGGACGAGACGCCGGAGAATTCGGACAGCGAGAGCGAGGAGCAAACCGACCAGGTGTTCACCCTCCAGGTAAGCGCAGAGGGTCTGTCTGCTCCGCCCCCTCCTCTTCCTCACCCTGGTCTTGTGTAGCAGTGCTGGTGTGGGATCAGGGTTTGGCCTGTCCACGTCAAATCAAAATCAAATCAAATCAATTTTATTTGTATAGCACTTTTTTAAATAGAAAACTGCCCCAAAGAGGCTTTACAGTGTGGCAGAAAAAAGAACAAAAACCGACCTGAACCCCCAAATAGCAAGCGGATGTAAAAAAAAATGTCCTGAGAGGGAAAACTGAGCTTCTGTATTCATAAATCTGTCTGCATCTCAGGGTAGGAGTGTCTAGGATCAGTTATCTCCTCTACACTTCTAAACCTTATGCATTATGAACTAAAAAGCCAGAACTGGTCCTGGATTAGCTAAGTGACCTGGGCCCCATGTTTGTGAAAATAACGCTGATGTTCTCCACTTTTGTAAGTTGCTCTGGATGCAACCATCTGCTCTGTGAATTTAAAGCAATGTAATATTCATAAAGCATTAGAGCAGAAGGGCTGATCTCTAATCAGATTTTCCTCGTCCATATCCTAACCATTTCTATTCTGAGCTAAAAGACAAAATTGATCCCAGATCAGCTCTCCTAACCCTCATATGCTTTATTAATACACACCCTGGTCACAGTCCTGTAAGTGCTGATCATGTGACCTGCTTGTCAGTCATGCAGTGTTGTGAGGTCTGGATTTGAGTTTTAACCCAATTAAGTGTGTCTCAGTCATTCATTATTTTTAAAAAGACGTCCGCTCACATTATTTGGTCACACTTTCTACCTTTCCAAGCTAACATATGAAATTATTACCACATGAAGTGCCTGTAATTTTTCAGCTGTGATGTGTTTCGTAGTTCTGTGAGGGTATTTCCCATTTTTCGTCCGTTAAAGATGTCAAAGCCAACATCGAAGAATTACAGAGAAAAAAAGTCGGTACACGTGTACATTAACGCAGAAGCCATACCAGAACCATACTTGAGACAAACATGTAAGCTATCCCAGGTCCTTCTGGTTTCTTGTTTTGTTTTTACATTTTTCAATCAGCAACCAGTTCAGACAAAAGATGAGTTTAACTGTGCAATAAACAGCTTCAACTGATCAAATAAGTGCTGAATAACAGTAAAACACACCAGGCTCTGTGGCTCTCCAGGACCAGGTCGGGGGACCGTTTTAACCTTTGACCTGAAGAGGTGCAGTGTGGGACGCAGACTGGAGAATAAGGAGGAGGAAGTGAGGTCACAAAACAGGGAGGCGTTCGGCGCGTTCCTACACAGCGAGGCGCGCTCCTCTGATCGGGCCCCTCTGACTGACGTGTTGCCGTGACAACGCTGAAAACCTTTTCCCGCAGGGACTTGCCGGTCCGCTGCCTTTACTCTTCATTCATTCGTTTAAAAAAAAAAAAAAAAAAAAAAACCCACGAAGAAGAACAGCCTGAGATAAGCGCACTCGCCAGTCATGATATAAACCGGTTATGCAAGCACTCCCGGCCACGTCACAGTCTGGAGAACGTATCCGTGAAACTTCATCTGCATCAATCAAATGAAAGGATCTTCTGCAGCCGAATCATTTAATGCAGCACCGCTGGAGGGATTTTTTACTGAGTGCTTTAGGCTGCATTGTTAACAGAAGCACTGCCAGCAGTCAGAGGTCACGACCTCGCAGGCTCTGTGTTGTATTGTTTTGCTCTATAGGGTTTTAATCTTCAACAAATAAAAATTAAACGTTCAGGCTGGATGCCTGATAATAACGCGGATGCAGTTATTCCGCGTGGTTTGGAGAACCACAGGCAAACACGAAGCCCTGTCTTACTTTCAAGTGAATGTGCAAAAGTGGCAAGGCACACATCGCATTCGTATCATGGGTGACAATAATGTGTAAAAAACACTTCTTCCGATTTTCCCTCTGCCTCATTAAGAAGAAAGGCCTCGGACGGAAGTCTTAGCACACTATTATTTCTTGAAATCCCAAACCTATTTATGGAAGCATTTCCACTCTGTGAAGGATTAAGTGGATTACACTGCAGCTGATTGGGCTGCGGTGCAACGGTCAGATAAATCTCTGCAAAGAGAGAGAGGGGGGAGAGAGGGATGGAGGGAGAGAGAGAGGGAGGGCAAGAGAGAGAGAGAAAGACAGAGACAGAAAGAGAGGGAAGGAGAGAGGGATGGAGAAAGAGAGTGAGAGGGAGGGAGGGAGAGAGACAGAAGGATCCCTTATGAAAAAAACACAATGTCATATGGGAATTTAACATTTTCATGTGTGAATTAAAATATTCACGTGTGAAAAGAAGATGTCACATCTGGACTTCTTCCACATGGGATTGGCTTTTTCCACATGGAATGAAATTGGAGTGAAAAAGAAAATAGATCACATCGAGTCATCTGCATCTTCCCATTTTCACGTGTCACTGACTTTCTGAAATGTGAACTACAATTTTCACCTGTGAAAACAAAACCCGCGACTTGAAATCGCATAAGTTACCTTTTTCTGCTCTCATCTTACAAGTGGGATATTTTTTATAGTTCACATGTGCACTCTTTTTAGGTGTTCACATGTAGTTTTTGAATACGTGTTTTTTTTGGTAAGGGATGTGGGCTGTTCTAAAAACAGCCTCCTGCTTTTCTCCCGCGTTTCCGGAAACGCAGGTGGCACAACGTGAGTCTGGGCTTTCTCTCGCAGAATAATCGGACCCTGGTGGGCGTAGAGCTAAGGGGGTCGTACTGACCCCCTCCAGCGGAACTGCTTTTGCTACGATATTCCACGTCACCTTTCATCTGTGTGTGTGAGGTCACACGGAACTGAGCGACCTGCTATTTTTAGGTTTTGGTAAACAAAGATTTGCTGGGGAGGGAAAAAAGCCCAATGTTGTGCTATTTTTAGGGACTGGCCTCTTTCATACCATGATGATTACAGAATCTTGAAGCACTGTCCTCCTACTTTAGTCTAGACACTGGTACAGATACTGCCCCCTCCAGGACTGGAGTTAAAACTGCAGACACTGCGACCCTCCAGGACTGGAGTTAAACACGCAGACACTGTGGCCCTCCAGGACTGGAGTTAAACCTGTTCCCTAACCATTATTCAGTGCTCTGTGCTACTAAATAAACTCAGCAAACACTACTATTTAGCGTGCTGTTCCTGCATACCAGACTGTTTTATCTCTTGCATTGATAACTCTGACCAGAAGGGGGCACTCTTGCCTCTTGACCAAAAAACACTTCCAGTCCCCCAACACAGTGTTGGAGGCACTGTGCTGTTGAAGGTGTCTTTCAGATAAGATTATAAACCGAGGTCCTGACTCACTGCGGTCACTGACGATCCCGCCACACATTTTGGAAGAGTGGGGGCATTAACCTCCTGCCCAAATTCCAACTAAACTGCCTTTCAGCACCTGAAATTAGCAACATTCCTGCGTGTACAGAGAATATAGAGCCAAGATGGCTGCTTTGTTTTAAAATTATCAATGGAAAAACATGCATGACGGCCATTGCGCACTGCTGTACACGTCACAAACTGACACGTGCATTAATATTTACAGAATATGTTCATGTGTTTATACACGCGGTGCATCATCCAAACGACTCGCCTGCATTTCAGCCGAACTGCTTTCTATCTGGGAAATAAAAAGGCACTAAAAACCACGCAATGACTAAATGGAAACTTTCATTGGAAGGTCAACATGAAGGTCAGCGCCAGTGGCTCTGCTCTGTGTAGCGTCCTGGCTATTGTATCGCTCTCCTTGTTGCAGAGGAGCTGGCCTCGGCGAGGTCCCATGTCGTCATCTTTAGACCATCTTCACAGGAGGGCTTCCCAGTAAAAAAATAAAATAAAATAAAAATAAAAAAGCCACAAAAGCGCCGTTTGACAATGAGCCGCGCGCAGCCCAGTGGATTCTGGGAACTCTCTGATGTCAAAGGCGACGAAAGGGCGCCATTAATTCTGCATCGGCTCTTAGTTCCTTCAAAATATGGTGTTTCATGTCAAATTTCGATCTCAATGGGGTTTTTTTCTGGTTAAATAAAAGGTTATATAAAAAAATTAAATAAAGAATTAAGGGTGCACATTTACTCAAAGCTTCTTTACTATCTGAAAAATCACTGTTAGTTTTGTTTTATCGACAAATCCAATCTTAGTCCAAGGGTCAAATAGATTCATATCTGAGCAAAAAATCATGGCTGACTTTAATTCCATAAATAAATACATACATAAATAAATAAAAGTGTGACATGCATGCTTCACAAAGAGGCTGAACCTGTTCAAATAAAAAATAAAGTCAGACATTAGAATGAGGAGTTTAGCCATTGTCTCAGCCTTTTTTTTTAAGTCTGGATAAAACCCATTGCAGAATTTAGCTGCAGTAAGTGTTCAGAAAATGGGCATGATCTAGATCTATCACTTTCAGACCCCTCTCCTTCTGCATGGAACATCCAGATCCAATCTCCTGAAAGGCCAAGATATCTCTAGATCCCTGCTGAACTCAGAGGTCCAGTGGCCAGTTGGCAATTGGTTTCTTGGCTTCTCCGGGATGCCAATTAAACAAAAGGTCAGCGTGAATGTCTTATTTATAAGCCCTGCGGCTTGAGCACTGCACGATTCGTCCCAAGACGTTGGTTTAAAGAGGGGTGTGCTGCTCCAGGGTCCAGGGCTTGGCTTTCCCCGTGGTGATGGATCGATGACTAACACATCTTGCATGTGTGTCACCTCATTTCTATGCCCTGGTGAAAACAGACAGGAACCAATGGTAGGCCACAATTCAGTTACTTAAGACTGAGATGAACTGTGAATTTCATAGGAGATCTAACTTTGATTTTATTTAAAATTTTGACCCCTATTTTTTCAAAAACATAGTATTTTAAAAACAAGTTTTTAAGAATACTTGTACCAGAATGAAATTATATCATTTTTCCATAAGTTCAAAAAAAAAAAAAAAAGTCTCTGTGCTGCTGTTATATAAACTTTTCCTCTTTTTCATCAAGGACGCCAGTAACCTGACTGCTTATAAAAATTAGTGGCCGCAAGTATTTTCTGTTTGCATTGCTTGACTTGTTGTTCTTTCAGTATATTTAGTTAGCAACCTTGCCAACTAGGCTACCAAGCCAGATTTAGACATACAATTACCAGTTACACTGTTTAATACAGGAAAACTCAAATTAATTTATTTCCAAACTGGGTAATGTGGAACCAGGCATAATAAAACTGGTCACATACTTGATCCTAGTAGATTAATATGCTAAAGAATCAACATCACTCTATTATAAGCACAAGAATACTCTAATTTGCTGTACGTAGCACAGCGGGAAACACTAGCATATTCTGAAAGTGAGTAATTCGTCTGAAATTGGCGCCGACATAACGACTGGTAAGGGGAAGGTGCTTTCCAACTTTCTCAGCACCACGGACAGCGAAACTGCAAACACTGTTTTTTGGGGGGGAAACTTGCGCTCAGCGCATAAAAGAAATGTTTAACACAAAACGAGGTACAAAAGGTACAAAACAGCGCAGGCGGCTTGGCAGGTCACCATGGAAACGGGTGTGATAAAAAGGGCAGTAAGGGTAGTTTCGGTGGAAGACGCCACGGCGAAACTCCGTCCATTACTTCACACGACTGAAACGGATAAATGTTGACGCTTCCGCGCTGTCTCTTTCTCGCAGTAGACAAATACGGTCATGTTTAACAGTTGCAGGCCCATGTCGCTCTATAACGTGAAGGCTACGATCCGAAGAGTCCAGCTATAGGCAATCTGTAGGTGTAATATGCCGAGGCTTTACGCTACCCTTACTACCATTTAGTAAGAGGAACGCATGCGCATTGACAACAAGCAGCCGGTCTGAAAAGTCCTGTTTTAACGGATGTAATCAAGGCAACGGATTCCCTCAATCTTCGGCATCCATGGTGATATCGTAAGTGCTTGTATCTAATTATATACAGCCTATATTGTTATATATATAATGACACAGGGAATGTACAATACGTTATACGCGTTTAAAAGACTTTTGATCTTTGAGATCCAGTGTGCGACAAAAAGATGTAGGCTAGCTTCAATCGCCCAGGCTAAATGAGACTGTATTGTAAAATATCTCCATGATGCCACTTTTCGATGTTCGAATTAATGATGCCTGCAATGGCTTATTTTAATTAGAATACGAGAGCGTTGAAATAATCACACAACACAATTTTCAGGTTTCATGTTAATAATCTCTGCTAGCCTACTGGTGATTTTGACACCCCCTCTAAAATTTTACACAAGCCTCTATGTTTTGCGTAGGCAAGCGATCTGCAGTATACCGTTCTGCATGCGATGTCCATCAGTATAAACGAATGCATAGATACGCAACAATCATTAGAACATATGTGTCGATGACATATTACGTGTTTCAATGGTGTTTGCGCGAGTTTTGCATGAATGGTCACATTTCAGAGGGAATAATTTCATATTCATATTTGGCAGTGCAATTCGCCCGTGTTACGGGACCGTTTCAGGACTAACGTCTCTTTCTTGCAGCACAAACATATTCTGACATATCAGCCTTTCATTTTGACAGGTATCGTCAATTTTTGCCGCGTACAGAAGGCGCTCGCGCGCCACACTGGATTTAAAGTAGCCACCGCTCAAGTGACATGATTCACTCATTTGTATTGCTCATAAAATGATCGTGGTGTTCATTCTGCAAGCTCAAAATTAAGAATATTGCTTAATAAATAGATATTATTAACAATACAGGCCCGAATCATGTAGCCTATTTCCTACCAATCATAATGTAAGTTGATGCTGCTAATCGTGTAGCAGTAATAAAACCCACATATAAATTAAAATAAATGCCTCCAAAATTTAAATGACAAACGACAGCGCAGAAACAAATGTAACAAAAAACAGAAACAAAAAAAAACTTAACGACGTCAACGAAAATAGATAGCCTCTGTAAAAAAAGGGACCAATTAAAACGGAGGCTAAATCTAAAACAGAGGAACACATACCGTAAGGGAAAACAGACCCTCGATACAAAACATACATAACGCTGCAATGTGCAGCTAGGGCCGCGAGGTGCTTGCTTGAACCCGTAATCAGGAACGGAATAGCTCGTGCTCTTCACATCGAATAACTGCCGTGGGCAGTTAGCCGTTTCCCCTGGTCTGTACATATCTTTACGCGCCGTTACTTTACTAACATGAACAACGGAATAAACAACATCAGGTGTCGCGTTTATTTAATGGAACACATTGGAAAGACGAACGGGGTGTTTAAAACTGTAACGACGTTTTCCTACGAAATATTTTATCCAACTTATTGTGAGGGGATAATGTACAGATTGCAGTATGTACCAGTTCATATACAAAATTACGTTAGCAAGAGAGATTTGTTTTATTCACTAAAATAAGTAATTGTGCCTTCGGATAGCCAGTTCCTTTTTTCAACATGCGATTGTATTCCGACAATATTGTGTAGAATCAGCTCAAACAGCATAATCGACACGCACAGGTTCTCAGGAAATCTACCCATTGGGTTGGAAAAAACTCCCGAACTAAAACTGCAAATGTAGGCGACAAATGACTACCCACACTAAACACGTTCGAATTCTCCGTCATTATGGAACATGCATCAAAGACAAGAGTCAAGATTGCATTTTTCCAGTGGAAGATCATCGACCAAAAATGCAGACGTAGGTTTCATGCGTGTTTCACAAGGCCATGTCCAATCATCGATGAGTCATTGGCCTGAAAAGATCGTCAAATCTGACATGGAGCAGTAAAACGGATGCGCTTGCCCTTGACGGTGAAAACTTTGTCACATGACACTCTAACAAATGAGGAGTGGAGGAAAGGCTAACTTGCAGTGTGAGTGTGGCCTGACGTTACCCGTCAATCTCATTTTAGAATAATGTATCGTTAATCGCTGTTTTCGCTCTATTAAACCCAGTCGGACGGATTATTTCCGGTGCTATTGCCCAGCACCCCCCCCCCCCCTTCTTGCAAAACCGCGCGTGCACAACTGATTCCGGCGCCGTTTCTCTCGCCCCCAAGCCCATGGGATCCCAGCGGATGGAGATGCGGAAGCGTCAGACGACGGGGCAACAGGACGCGGCGGGTACCGTGCAGACCCCGCCAGACCCAGGGAACCGAGGACCCAACGCCTGCTGCTTCTGCTGGTGCTGCTGCTGTAGCTGCTCTTGGTGGGTGACTGAGGGTGACCAGGAGGGGGCGCTATAACCGTTCCGGGTCAACCATAGGTCTTACTCGGAAAGGGGTACTAGTTTATTCTGGTCAATTATAGATCTGACCAGGATGGTGTGATCTAGAGACTACTGGTCAAGTATTAGGTCTGCCGGGGACAGGGTGTTGTGGATTTTCCTGGTTAGCGACCATGGGCTCATTCCAGTCACTTATTTTATTCATCCTTGTCTTCGGTCTTCAACTGACTTGGAAATCAATCAAGGTCCGCCATCTTTAAGGACATTCCAACCCGTTAAATCCTCCTTGAAGGAGCAAGGAGCTAGGAGGCTCCTGAAGGACGCTTGAGCAAGGAAACACGAATGCATCCTTTGCGGTGGTATTTTTTTCACAACGTGTGACGTATGAATGGACCCACCTCTCCCCATTTTCCACATCACTAATTGACGTAGCTTCAAATGGATGCTTGACTGAACAAGACCATAGCAAAGGCCATACGTTTTTCCTGAAAACCTGAGACGGGTTTAGCCTGTATTTCAGTCCATATCCTCAAGGTGTCACTGTAGACAATCCAGTGTCAGTAGTCAGTGGCAACCAGCCAAGGAATACGACTAATTGAACAACTGAGGGCTGCTTGTGGAAGGGATTGGTGGCTCAAGGTGCTAGTGTTTAGGCAAGGGGCATCCATTCCTATTCAGAAAGGGCCGGTGTGGGTGCAGGTGTGTGCTGATGCAGGATCAGACTTCCCTTACACTATATAGATAATGGTGAAAAGCAATGTGAACCTCCACCTCCTGACAGCCTCCCTACCCCACTCCCAGTTTTTTCATCTTGTCATCTGGTCATCCTTGTTAGGAGAGCTTAGGTCGGGGCTGCCCGAATTTTGTTTCTGGAGATCCACCGTCCTTTAGGTTTTCATTTAAACTCTTAATTTGGCACACCTGATTCTACCAATTAGCAGCACAATGAGATCTCTAACTGTTGAATGAGGTGTGCTTTGTCAGGGTTGGAGTGAAAACCTACATGTGCACTTTAACCCGTGGTATATCTCCAGGTACAGGGTTGGGCAACCCTGCTCTAGCTGTTGAATGTGGTGTGCTTTGTTAGGGTTGGAGTGAAAATCTACAGCACGGTAGATCTCCAGGAACAGGGCTGGGCAGCCCTGCTCTAGCTGAGCTGCTGAATGAGGTGTGCTTTGTTAGGGTTGGAGTGCAAACCTACAGGACGGTAGGTCTCCAGAAACAGGGTTGGGCAGCTGTGGCTTTGGTCCTCAAACAGAAGTGGTTGGTCCTTCGGAGGCCTACATGTAGAGTACGCACAGTTCCGCTGTCACAAGCTCTCCCCATCAACACATGGAGGCCATTTGCATTTCTGAAATGAATTATGGATGCTGGTGTTTGTCAGTATGCGCAGCGATGCATATATTACAGCCGAAGCTATAAAGAGGCTCTGTGATGTTGAGTGTACACTGGAGGGGGAGAGAGAGAGAAGAGGGAGAGAGAAAATAGAGAGAGAGAGAGGCGAGGGAGAGAGAGAGAGAAGAGAGGGAGAGGGAAGTGAGAGAGAGAAACAGGAGAGAGAGGGGGAAGAGAGACAGAGGGAGAGAGAGAGCAGAGCAAGAGAATGAAAGAAAAAAAATGAGAGGGTAATAGGAGAGAGAGCAAGGGAGAGGCAGAGAAAGAGTGAGAAAAAGAATGAGAGGGGGGAAATAGAAGGACAGAGGGAGCAGAGGAGAGAGAGAAAGACGGAAGGAGGAAGGTGGTAAAATATTCTTTTTCAGTCATAGTCGCAGTCCTCTCTCCCCGTGCCCTTGCCGCGTTTTACTACCTCCCCGTCTCGTTTGTCAGGAACGAGGACGGGAACGAGAGGAACCGGAGGTCCTCCTACGAGACCAAGACCGACGGGGCCACAGACTGCAACCAGAGGTCAGTCTGTGAGAGAGGGGGTCTACATGCTCCTAACGGTAGGGGTAAGAGAGGGGGTCTACATGCTCCTAACGGTAGGGGTAAGAGAGGGGGTCTACATGCTCCTAACGGTAGGGGTAAGAGAGGGGGTCTACATGCTCCTAACGGTAGGGGTGAGAGAGGGGATCTACATGCTCCTAATGGTAGGGGTAAGAAAGGTGGTCTACATACTCCTAACGGTAGGGGTAAGAAAGGTGGTCTACATACTCCTAACGGTAGGGGTAAGAGGGGGGGTCTACATACTCCTAACGGTAGGGGTAAGAGGGGGGGTCTACATACTCCTAACGGTAGGGGTGAGAGAGGGGATCTACATGCTCCTAATGGTAGGGGTAAGAAAGGTGGTCTACATACTCCTAACGGTAGGGGTAAGAGGGGGGGTCTACATACTCCTAACGGTAGGGGTGAGAGAGGGGATCTACATGCTCCTAATGGTAGGGGTAAGAAAGGGGGTCTACATACTCCTAATGGTAGTGGGTAAGAAAGGGGGTCTACATGCTCCTAATGGTAGGGGTGAGAGGGGGGGTCTACATACTCCTAACGGTAGGGGTAAGAGAGGGTGTCTACATACTCCTAACGGGAGGGGTGAGAGGGTTCTACATACTCCTAACGGTAGGGGTGAGAGGGGTCTACATGTCAGGTAGGGGTAGAGGGGTCTACATACTCCTAACGGTAGGGGTGAGAGAGGAGGTCTACATACTCCTAACGGTAGGGGTGAGAGAGGGGGTCTACATACTCCTAACGGGAGGGGTGAGAGGGTTCTACATACTCCTAACGGTAGGGGTGAGAGAGGAGGTCTACATACTCCTAACGGTAGGGGTGAGAGAGGAGGTCTACATACTCCTAACGGTAGGGGTGAGAGAGGAGGTCTACATACTCCTAACGGTAGGGGTGAGAGAGGAGGTCTACATACTCCTAACGGGAGGGGTGAGAGAGGAGGTCTACATACTCCTAATGGTAGGGGTGAGAGAGGTCTACATACTCCTAACGGTAGGGGTGAGAGAGGGTGTCTACATACTCCTAACGGGAGGGGTGAGAGGGTTCTACATACTCCTAACGGTAGGGGTGAGAGAGGAGGTCTACATACTCCTAACGGGAGGGGTGAGAGAGGTCTACATACTCCTAACGGTAGGGGTGAGAAAGGTGGTCTACATACTCCTAACGGTAGGGGTGAGAGAGGAGGTCTACATACTCCTAACGGTAGGGGTGAGAGGAGGTCTAAATACATAGATTGGGTATAGTGAAAGAGGTGAGTTGAGGACAGGAAATCTGGGGACAGGGACGAAATCCGGGGGCATGGGCATGTTATTTAAATCTAAATTTTAAGTGACCCATCAAACCTCCCGCCCCCCCCCCCCCCCCACCGCTCCTCTCCCCCACAGACCCACGCCTTCTGCGGAGGACGTCCTCTCCTGGGGACAGTCCTTCGACAAGCTGATGAAGTGTCCGGCGGGGCGGTGCGCCTTCCGGGAGTTTCTGCGGACGGAGTTCAGCGAGGAGAACATGCTGTTCTGGCAGGCCTGCGAGGACCTGCGGGCGGAGAGCGCCAAGGCCGCCGTGGAGGAGAAGGCCCGGCTCATCTACGAGGACTACATCTCCATCCTCTCGCCCAAAGAGGTCTGCACCCCCCGGGGGGCCCGAGCGGGTCCGCTCCTCACCGACAGCACCGCGGGTTTCACTGGCACGATAACCACAACGGCCGCAATCAGAGTCATAATACTACTGATAATAATACTACTGACAATAATACTACTGGTAATAATACTACTGACAATAATACTACTGATAATAACACTACTGACAATAATACTACTGATAATAATACTACTGGTAATAATACTACTGACAATAATACTACTGATAATAACACTACTGACAATAATACTACTGACAATAATACTACTGACAATACTCTTCGTCATAGTGATGGAGGTGGATTGCATCTACACGTATGTAGCAATGATCTCAAAGCACTTCACAGAGAAGGAGGGAAACTCCACCACTAAGTATCTTGTGGGGAGTGTACCACTGCAAACGTTGAGTGAGGAAACTTGAACTTCTTTAAAAATGAAGACAAAATAAAGAAGCATTCAGTAGGTGCTTCTATCATGAGCAACTTACAAAGATGACATTTTTATGTGTCAATTATTTATTTACACTGGTGGTTTTTTTTTTTTGAAGGAATTCAAGTCAGGTCCCTAGCATTATAGTATTCTAGAATTATACAACAGTACTGACCTGCAGTGTGTTTCCAACACGGCCTGCTTTTGAAAATGGAGTCGTACAGGTGTGGCTATTTTTCAGAATGTGCACACCTGCAGGTTGGGTGTCTGAGGATTCTAAGGAACATTCAGAGGTTGCGTTGTCCAGAATAGTGCTTGCTCAGACTCTGAAACATACAGGTGAAAATCTAGTCGTAACGCACTGACTTTGCAGTCAGTAATTTTGGGGCTCATATTTTATGAATAGTCTGGCAGATGTAAAGAGCATCTAATTTTGTGTCCTAACCTTCTCGCCTCCAGGTGAGTCTGGACTCGCGGGTTCGAGAGGTGATCAACAGGAACATGGTGGAGCCCTCGGTGCACACGTTTGACGACGCGCAGCTGCAGATCTACACGCTGATGCAGAGAGACTCGTACCCCCGTTTCATCAGCTCTCCAGCCTACAAAGCCCTGCTGAACACTGTCTCAGAGCAGGCCCCCGAATCTTAGCTCCGCCCCCACAATCATAGCTCCGCCCCCGGAAAACAGGCTCCTGAATCTTAGCTCCGCCCCCAGGATCTTAGCTCCGCCCCCGGAAAACAGGCTCCCGAATCTTAGCTCCGCCCACTAATCTTAGCTCCGCCCCTGCGGAAAACAAGCTCCCGAATCATAGCTCTGCCCCTGGAAAAGAGGCCCTGAATCTTAGCTCCGCCCCCTAATCTTAGCTCCGCCCCTGCGAAAGAAAGGCTCCCGAATCTTATCTCTGTCCCCGCAAAAAAAACGCTTTTCCTCCCTTCCCTTCGTCATGTGACTTTATTAGTGTAGGGCGTGTCAAAGAGCAGGCCGTGGCCCCCCCACCCCTCCCCTCCGGCGGGCGGGGCCGTCCTACAGGTGTGTCCCGGCTCAGGTGATTCTCAGGTCTCCGTCACACACCTCAGACCAGCGGAGATCTCCGCACCGCGAGCTCAAGAAGAAAAAAAAAACCGCCATCGGAACAACAAAGCCGCGAGATGCGCCAAAGGATACTAGTTATGGTTTTTTAAACGTAACTGTCTGATCTTTATATGTTTCTTTTGTTATTATGTTTTTGTATTATTGTGTTGGAGGAAGGAAAAAAGAGCCAGATGTGGGGTTTTTTTAATGTGTAAATTGAAATTGTAGATTGTTTCCTCAACGGTTATTTTTTGGCTTGAAATAGGAAAAAATGGAATATTAGCAATTGGGGGGGTTGTGGTGTGTGTGTGTATACTGAAATGCACAGAAATGCGTACGAGAATCAAAGCTTGTGACAGGAAAGAGTCGCTGTCTACCTGTGTGATAGACCGTGATTTTTACGCCCTCCTCCCTCCCCTGGTTCACAGAGCATAACTTCACGCCGCAGTATCGGTCAAAATGACTCGGCAACTCCAAACTTTGAGAGCGTGTGAAAGTCTGCCAGGAGACAAAAGGCAAAGAGCTATTCTAATCTGCTCCAAGAAATGGGATTGCACTAAAACACCCGGTAGATGGATCCTGTCGTTCTAGCAGGCTGAGACTGCCCATGTTCAGAACCTGTAGACCCTCAGGCAGTCCATATAATAGAAGTAGAACACTGGAGAACTTCAGCCATTTGAAGAGCGGATATATTTTGGAATGCTTTTCAAAATTCAGATGTCAGTGTTCTGGAACTCCACTGCTTTCAGTCGTACCAGTAGTGATTGTGGCATCATCAGCATTGGAATGTTCAGTTAAGAATGTTCTAATCGCGTGCTTGTGATCTCACACCATACAGGGTTATCAACGTATATCTAGTCTGCACCTCGAGTGCTCACTGTGGATCAGTCTACAGTATTTTCACATCGCAGCTGGGGTTTGGGATTTTGGTTTGGTAACCTTAATTGTAATCCTGCGTAAACTGAACTTGGATCTGCTCTTTGAAGATCAGAGCCTGGATTGATAGTCTTAGGGTAAACTGTTCACCCAAGATCAAGTTTCCCCTGTCCCTATCCGTCCTTCTGTTCGTCCGTCCGTCCGTCCACCTCATTCAAACGGAAAAAACGGATCATAGGTTGGCACTCTTGCTCTTAGAAGCTTCATAAATATGGATCCAGATCCTCTTGCAGTTTATCTCCAAGATCTATGGCTCGTCCTTCCAAACGGGACATTTGGGAATAACCTATCGGAAGGCTTTTTATCACGGTCGAGATGAACGTGTGCACATGGATTTCGGCTCGCTCAGTTTCAGCAAGTTCTTGATCACTAAACTCTTGTGACAGAGGCAGACAGCTTGGGCAACAGCATACGGTAAGATTAAAGATCACTGTGACCACGATACGCAGACCACACTCAGAGCAATGGTATGAAAGTGAGGCTGTATGTTTTTATGATTATAAGCTTCATTACTGTACATGCATGGAAATGGCCTCTCTACAGACTCAAAGAGCAAATATTAGGAGTCAGTACTGATACTGTATTGAGTGTGATTCCTTTAGAGATACTGTGCAAATATTTTTCTTGACTCTTTTTTTTTTGTCCCGGTCTTTGGTGGGCCTATTCAGCTCTGAGAGTGAGCTTCAGCTCACCAAACAGGACATTTTCGGTTCAAAACTGTACATTTTGTTGTTTAATATCTATTAATCTCTTGATCTTAGACTGAAGTTGAAAGAATTTGGAGTTGCCAAGTTTAATTATGTATTTATTTTACCTGTTTTTGCCTGATGTGTGTGTCACTCAAAGATGAGACCTACACTTGGTGAAGTGCCTTGGCATTCGGTGTATGACATCACTAACCTTGCACTGCCTGGCCAATGCGGTGCAGATTAGAGCGATAAACCCGCCCTCTGTCCAGGATGTAACCAATCACATCTGCTCAGCGGTGGAATATGTCACACTTCCGCAGACCGTCCTTCCGAGGACCAAACCAGGGTCCAAACTGGGACATCCTGGGGGGCCGATCACTGCTGCAGTAAGTGCTGCCCCCACAATGTAAGGCAAGATCTCCAGAGATCTGCCCGTTTAAGTGGGGAGACGATCCAATCCAATCAGTGGTCCCATGCAAAAGGGCTTGTGCTTACCACATTGCATGCTACACTCTGATTGGCTAAGGCACCTATTGTGATCAACTAGGGCCAGGATCTCCTCCGACTAGTTCAAGCATCTATCGTAACATACTGGGACTAGAATTTCCTCTGATTGGTTACTGCGTTTATTGTGACACACTGGGACCAGGATTCCTCTTATTGGTTACTGCGTCTATTGTGACACACTGGGGCCAGGATTCCTCTGATTGGTTACTGCGTCTATTGTGACACACTGGGACCAGGATTCCTCTGATTGGTTACCGCTTCTATTGTGACACACTTGGGGGCCAGGATTCCTCTGATTGGTTGTCTTAGACTGTGGGTTCTGAGATTAAGGGAACACTGCATCAGTCTCCATCGTGCCACAGACAGAGACAGTGAGTACTGGATCTGGGTGGCACTTCATCTCCAAGCAAAAGGTGCTGCGTTTGTACAATTTGAGTTGGTGGAGCGACCGAGTAGATAAAGCTCAGCTGATCCAGACCTCAGATGATCCAAACCACGGGTCTGGAGAGACACTGCCTATCAATGCTTTTCCTTTCAAATATGAAATGTGTTACTTCAGAGTTTACCTTAAAAACAGATGTTTAGTTAAAAAACATGTTAATGTTTACAGTATTGGGGGAGGGGTGGGTAGATAACTCAATGTGGAAAATAACTGGAAAAAGTGGGCATTTCAGTTTATTTAAAATATAATAAAGCACAATCATTCTCCCAGTTTGGGTCCATTGTTCTTAGATATTAACATACAATCCCAAGCCAATTGCAATGAGATCTACACCCTACATTTCAAACTTGGACAAAAACCCATCAGAACACCATGTTTAAAGAACTATGGAACCGATGCATCCATAAAAACAGGTGCCATATTTTTTGGGTCTGCCAAGCAAGAGAGGCAACCAAAATGAAATTTGCAGCAGACATCTCATTTGTCACCTTATCAATAAATCTGGACCAGAAGTCCCCAAACCTGGTCCTGGAGAACCACGGGATCTGCTTGTTTCTGTTCTAACCTGGCAAGGCCCAAGGAAGCAGATGACGTCACGGCACTGTGTAATCAACAGCTTTAATTCGAGTTGTGCCAAGTTATCAGGAACCAGAAGACCTCTGACATCACTTCCTGCCAGCGCACAGACATTGTGCTGCAGTCAAGCACATCCATCCCACCCTTAAACATCCGCTAGAAAGAGCCCAGGTGAGGCAGTCTGCTGCAGGGGAGCCATGGCTGATAGGGGCCATTATTGATGGAGGTGCATGAGTCCCAACCCTCTTCAGTATTTAAAACCCACTTCTGCCCTTAATTATTTAACTATGAATCACCCCCATTAGCTCTTTCATCTACCATTTGTTTCATAATTAGGAACTACAACATTAGACTGCACATGTATCCCTGGCAAGAACAGTTTACTGTGGTCTAATATAGGAGGGAATCAACATTAGTATGTACAGCTGCTTAGAAAGCTCTCTAAGGAACATTTGTGTACATTTGGGTTTTCAGAGTGTCTATTGGTCCAAATCCCAAAAAATAAAAAAACAGTTCACTTATTATTATTATTTTTTTTAATGAGATTTTTTTTTTACTAAGGAAATGACTTACATTAAAATGAACATTAAAAAACCGTCTGACTTAAACTGAAAGTGAAGCTACATTCAAAGTTGTTCGAAAAGACGCCTTACAGTGACACCACTGGCTGTCTCGGCAGTTTTTAAAAGCTATAAATGTCTGGCCTGAGGGGGGATTAAACACAGAGGATGACCTCATAGGACACGCCTCCGTTTTTAAATGCTGGTGCGTTCTTCTGTGGCTCCGTCAGGTGTGAACTTCCTGTCTATTTTACAGCGACCTCTGACCTTCAGCAGAACTGAAATAAAAAAAGAAATGGAAAAACAAAAAGGAGGTTATGCTCTGTGCAGGACATTAACACCATACTAAGGGTTCCTTCGCGAACCAGACACATTCATACTGCTCCAGCTTTCTGCTGAAATAGATGGAGCAACTTAAATTACTCAAATTGACTAATTTGGGCCATACATGCTTAAACAAGATGGAACAACATTTCAGGCACATTACTGTCTAAATATTTAGTGTTTACAATAAATATAGCGATTTAGGGATTACTCTCCAAAAACAGATACCTTTTTCTTAGTGGAATTTTCAAGACTTGATAATGAGTGAAATCAAGTTAAATAACAAGCACGAAAGGTGGCAACTGTTTGGCCTCATCAAGGACGCTTCTCACAGAATATCTGACCATGAGTTTTCAAGATGAACGTACGGTGTGTTAAAGAGCACTGTGCACTTCACAACGTGAACACATCGTGACCGAGAGGGAACTCACCTTCCACCGGTTTCCACAGTCATTGCAGAACACAAACGTGGTCATTGGTTCATCAGCGCTGCGGGTCTGGACCTGGAGAGGCCAGATCAAACCGGATTAAACCGGATGAACAGTGAATGAAGCCGTGCATGAACAAGCAAAAGCAGGGTGAGCGCTAAACTCACATCTTGCTCGTCGGAAAGAGACAGAAACTCCCCTCAGAAAGGGGAGGGCATGTTCAGAACAGGACGTGATTCAATGATGGTACACGCTGGAGACACTAGGGGGCAGTGTGTAGCAGAAGGTCCACACCAGTGTGTCTGATTGTACATGACTGACATAGCTGTTTGTATGAGTGTGTTTCTGTGTGTGTGCATGTGTGTGAGACAGACAGCAATCGTACCTGTGTGTAATGTGTTTACGGGTGTGTGTGTGTGTGTGTGTGTGTGAGACAGACAGGACTCTTACCTGTGAGTGTGTGCGTGTGTGTGTGTCACAGACAGTACTCGTACCTGTGTGTATGTGTGTGTGTGTGTGACCGACAGCACTCCTACCTGTGTGTGTGTGTGTTTGTGGTGTGTGTGACAGACAGCACTCATACCTGTGTGTGTGTGTGGTGTGTGTCAAGACAGCACTCGTACCTGTGTGTATGTGTCTGTGTGTGCTGTGTGTGACAGAAGTCTCGTACCGTGTGTATTGTGTCTGTGTGTACAGACTCGTACCTTGTGTATGTTGTGTGTGTCAGACAGCACTCGTACCTGTGTGTATGTGTGTGTGTGAGTGTGTGTGTGACAGACAGCACTCGTACCTGTGTGTGTGTGTGTGTGACAGACAGCACACGTACCTGTGTGTATGTGTGTGTGTGTGTGACAGACAGCACTCGTACCTGTGTGTATGTGTGTGTGTGTGTGTGTGTGTGTGACAGACAGCACTCGTACCTGTGTGTATGTGTGTGTGTGTGCACAGACAGCACTCGTACCTGTGTGTATGTGTGTGTGTGTGTGACCGACAGCACTCCTACCTGTGTGTGTGTGTGTGTGTGTGTGTGTGTGACAGACAGCACACGTACCTGTGTGTATGTGTGTGCGTGTGTGTGTGACAGACAGCACTCGTACCTGTGTGTATGTGCACCTCTTCTTCTTGCACTTTCCGCAGGTGAACAGGTCGGTTTGGGTGCCGCTGGTCCGGGCCATCTGGTGCTCCCTGATGGCCTCTTTGGTCAGAGTCTTCCTCATCTCCTTCAGCTCGTCACTCGCCATGTCCTGCCAAGCGTGGAGCCACACCCACTTTAAATACCTCACTACCTCACTGCGGACGGACACTCACAAAGCCACACCCACTTTAGCATCTCACTGAGGATGCTGCTGATTGGCGGTCTTATGGTCACCCAATAGGAGTGGCATTTTTTTTGGAAGCATTTCACGCAGCCTCTGATGTGTGGTTGTTTACTAGTGCATCAGGTATAATTTAAGAGAAAAATATGAAAAGAAAGGCAATGCACCAGTGGCTATGACCTGCATTTGATAATTATTGTTGCAATATATATCGCCCATCCCTAACAGATACCCAACAAGTCCCATGAGTGTAGACAGAAAGTCTGAAGACTTTAAAACTTTGAAAATACACTGAAATCCTGATGTAATCTTTTAAGAAAAAATAAATCCAACTATTCCTTTGATTGAGAGAAGTTTAAGGTCAGTTCAAGCAGAAAATAACAGTCTATCGATGACTTCACAGTCAATAGCCCTCCACACTCGTAGACTGCATACTGGCCTTTCACCCCTGCCCTTTGACCTCTCACCTCTGCGGTCATCATGGCCATCCTCTCTGGCATGATATTCCCGCACAGGACGTTCCTCCTCAGGTTGGGGTTTTTGACGTCCTTCAGGTTGGCGATTCGGCTCCTGACCCGGTTCTTATATTTCACGTCTGTGTTTTTGAACTCCTGGAAGACGCGTGCAGATTGGTCAAGGGAATAAATCTGCTCCAGTCGGGAGGATCGGATTGGTCAAGCACCCAATGACATACCACCAAAGATTGTGCAGCGTTTCACAGGGTGTCACACCTACAGCACCTCCAATCAAATGCTTGAAGGAGAATAAATCAGTGAGACAGGTCCTGTATGTCAGTAACATGTGATTACAAGCACTACATCAGTGATCTCACAATCAAAGCTCGAAGAGCCGCAGGGTCTGCTGGTTTTTGGAGCCCAAAATGAACTTCTAGGACTGAAGTGAAATGATGAGTAGAGGTGCTTCTGGATACAGCCACCCAACACCCCTTTTCAGGGTTAAATAAGGATATACTGCTCAATCTGAGCTCCCAGCTCTTCACAGTCAGCACCGATGGTGATGTAGTCATCTGAAAGAGAGAGAGAGACAATGAGAGTGAGTGAGAGTCAAAGTCAACTACTACCAGTTTGGCATATTTACCAACGCACATGCAATAAGGCCAGTCCAGTCTTAACATGGCACACCTTCATGCCATGAATGTCTGCATACCATTCCACAACACAGAACAGGTACCTCAAAACTGCAGCTCTGGGGGCCTACAGTGCCAGCAGGTTTCTGCTGCTGTTGTCAATTTAGGCACTTTGGACACAAGGTGCGTGAGCTCTTCAGCCAATCAATGACTTAAAACATGCACTGAAGTTCTGAAACCTACCAAACAACCAGCAGACACTGCACAGACACTCTGTAGAACTGCAGTTTGAGATCCCGCTGGTACAGGAAAACATTCAGGTCACCAGGGGGAAGACACTGTTCCTCAGGTCATAGGGTTGTAATGTCAATCGCCATGGTGACGGAGAGGGAGATACCATTTGCTATGATTACAGGAGGGGGGTGTGAGCACTGAGAATGGACCTACCTCCAGCCTGCAGCGCGGCGCACAGCAGCTCCCGACACTTGGTCCGGACCGAGTCTGAAGTGGGCGGAGCTTGTGGGAAGGTGGTGATCAGGGAATTGTGGGAGACGTCCAGGGGTTCACTCCTGCTTCCGGAATTACTTCAGGAACAGGAAGAGGAGGAGGAGGAAGAGGAGGAGATGAGGGTATGGTCAGACCTGGGCTGTGTCCGAATCAGTGTACTTGCCTACTATTGAGTACAGTTGTTGAGTACACTGATAAGTAGGCGAAAAGTTCTCTAAATGTCATGTACTTAAAATCCAAGGATGATATACTTATTACTGGGGTTTTGTTGAGTACGTATCAGAACCACATTTTTTAGGAGGTAAACAATTATTTTTGTCCCATACATATATATACATATACATATATGACGTGCAGCTTCGCTTTAAAAATGAGGCGCAGCTTCACGGATGTTTTCCTTCAACAAAAACAGCGACGCGTGAGCATGGTTACAAGGGCATAACATCTAAGGACACTTCCACAGTATGACTGAAAAATAGTATGGAGGGGAGGGAGAGAGGGAGGGAGGAGAGAGAGAGGGAGAGAGAGAGAGAGGAGAGGAGAGAGAGAGAGAGGGAGAGAGGAGAGAGAGGAGGGAGAGAGAGAGAGAGAGAGAGAGAGAGAGAGAGCGAGAGAGAGAGGGAGGGAGAGAGAGAGAGCGATAGAGAGAGAGAGAGAGGGAGGGAGAGAGAGAGAGAGACGGACAGGTTTTCTCCCACGGTTGCAGTTACCTCTCCTCCTGAGGATCAGGGCTGTCCTGGGAGGGCGTGGCCATGAAATGGGCGGGGCTCGAAGACGGGCGGGTGGCCTCCTCCTCTTTCTTCTCCCCCGAAGATTTGTCTCCTCCAGCAGGGCCGTCTGTCAATGAAACGGCAGTTCTCAAAAATTTGGAGAAGGCGTGACAAGGCTTCATGTACCCCATAATTGGTGCTACATGTCTTCTGAGCCTGTCTGATTGTACTCAGTCATAAGAGTTTTGCTGTGGAGAAGTGTCTTATAATTGAACAACACATACATTCAAACCTACAGACACGACAGCCTGTGACAGGATCACTGACAAATTCTCTCTGCTTTCTGTTTTACTCAATCAAGGCTGTAGGATTGATGGAAAAAGATGAACATTTTATCGTAGTTCTAACCTAAGAGCTTCTTCCACGATTTGATGAGAGCTTTCGCCAGCGTCGTGACTTCCTCATCCGTGCTCTGCTTGCGAACGGCATTCACGGACATGCCGATTCGGGTTGACTGCAAAGAAATCACGAAGTGGTTCTCTCAGTGACATCGCGGTGAAAAGCATATTTTAGTACGCCAAACGTGAAGACATTAGTGCTGTTGCCAGCTAGCGGTAATCACCTGCAGCAGCTCCAGCGTCATGGAGATATTCTTCAGTTCTTTGAGCAGATCCAACGCCCCATACTGGAAGAACGCACCGGGGTTAATTCAACACCTGTAGCTAGCTAGCTAGCTATATGGTATCGATGCACAACTATAAACAGCATTGCGCGCTAGACTAAATATATTAGCCCGCTTTCATATCTTCATTTCATTAAACAGAACCGTGGAATTAGCCCTTTTAAGTCCAATTTTAAACTGACAGTGATAGAGATGCCATGTGTGCCTGAAAGTTTTAACTTAACGTTAGCTAACTCAGCATAGGTAAACGGAACAGTTAAGGCTATCTAAAATGGCGCGGTCAGGCAACTCTGCTCTCGGTAGTCCAGAGCAAAGGGCTACTTGACGGCTTTTTGTCCTACGCAAGGAACGATGATCTAATTCTGACTTTATTCTGTTGATAGCAGTTATAGTTAGTTTTTGCAAACAAGATAGCTCCCCGATGTGACAGGTACATATCAAGCCAGGACACATTCTAGTTATAACGGCAGCATTTTCTACTCTGCTCTTGTCTAGGCTACTCTATTCTAAACCATCGTGATTTTCTGTCTTTGATTCAGAATGCAAGGTTAGGACAGAACGCCGTTATTATACCTTTGGGGCGCGCAAAGGCAAACTACCTCCCAACACAAGCTTGATATCTAGCTAACTTGCTAATTATGTACTCAGTATCAAGACTGATTCAAGAACGGATGCGATACATTGTATTAACTAGCAATCAAAGACAAGAACACTTGGTGTTTATATAAGGTAAACAAAAATGCAAATACACATGAGTGCATATTTTATTTAGCTAGGTAGCTATTGAAGTTACGACGGCTAACCGCTAACTAGCCAGGTTGACTCACTAACCCGGCAGTCAGGCGCAATTGATTAGCTAGCTAACGTTAATGCTAACGTCGAGCAAGATCTTAGGTTAACTTACCCCACTTTTCTTCTGTACCAACCTATCCATCTTCTTAGCTATCCTAATAATTTCTTCTTCTTTCTTTCCCATCTTGTTTTTAAAAAAAGAAAACGTATAAACAATCCTTAATTCAAGTTAATTCAACGACGGAAAGTCACAGCCAAAAAATAACAACACACTGCTCGCCGGCTACGCAGGCGCAGAAAAAAACAGACTAGACTAGTCAAGTCAACAAGAAGACCGCGATATCACCGATTTACCAATCGATCATGAACGAATAGAATTTAGATCTAAATAGGAAACGTGACACATTACATTGACTAAATCCCTGCCCATTTCTTATGATTCCCTTGCTGATTTATATATTTCAGTATGAAAAAACGATGTCTGCTTGTTTTAATTACATGTAGTGTAACCAATTATTTATTTTAAACACAGTAAAAACCAGCAGACATGCATTTTTCTCATAGTGAAATGCATAAATCGTGAAGGCATGTCATAAATTCAGAGCCATAAGAAGTTCAGAGCCAAGAATCCAGGTGAGGTGAGCTAACTGTATAATCAACGGCTTTAATCAATTACTTTCCGAGTAATAATGAAAACCATCCAGGAACAATCATTTACATTCGATAGTATTAATATGTTTTCATGCTTTTCGTTAATTGCACCAAATAAAAATATATAAACGTACCAATAATTAATACATAACTAATAAGAACATTTAATTAAAAAAATTATGACACATTCATCCCACCAACGGTGAGGCCAATACATATTGCTTAACCCGATAGCAACAATGATCTGATGTATTATATCTGCTGTGTTTAATATTTATTAGCATTGTGTGAAAACATGAAGGATACTTATCGTTTGACTTTTCTGCCACAGAACATACATTTTTGATAAACTTTATTAAACTTTAACGCCCCCAACCCTTTGTTCGCAGAAAACGGGGTGCACCTTTTTTTTGAAACCCAAAATAAATTTCACTGTTGCACCAAAGAGGATAATTGCTGGGCCTATTTTTCCCACTTTTTAATCAAAATAAAAGAGTGATCTCATCTCACATCAAGCACTTTGAAGCTTCACCCTGTGGTAGCAAGCAGGTGGCATGCACTCCACACACCACAAACTGTCTACCAGCAGTGTGTATGTGTGTGTGTGTGTGTTTGTGTGTATGAGTATGTGTGTATATGTGTGTGTGTTTGTGTGTATGAGTATGTATGTATATGTGTGTGTGTTTGAGTATGTATGTATATGTGTTTGTGTGTATGAGTATGTGTGTATATGTGTGTGTGTTTGAGTATGTATGATTATGTTTGTATAGGTGTGTGTGTATGTATGTGTTTGTGTGTGAGTGTGTGCGAGCGTGCATGAGTTTGTGTGTGTGTTTGTACGTTTGTGTGAGCAGGCATGAGTGTGTGTGTGTGGTTTTTATAGCAGTGGCAGTGCTGTATATACCAGTATGAGACCTGAGTCACTAAGCCAGCTTTCCACCAATCACCGTGTGCCTGGTGCTCTGGCAGGAGTCTGCGGTATAAACACAGCCACACAGCTACACAGCTACACATCTGATGGATCTGAACGTGTTTGGTTAGAACCAATAAGAGCTCTTCCCTGCTGTGAATTAAATGTCTCACTGGAGCCCCCCGCCCCCCATCCCACCCTGTCAGATAACGGTTAAACCTGGTAATCCGTGTCACCTGCAGGCTGCTTAAATCTGATTACAGCTAGAAAATTAACACAGTAGGGGCCACCTGCGGCCAAACAGACACTAGTTCATCGCACGTAGGCAAAAGAAAGGTGTGGTGAACCTTGCAAAGTTTCCCAATCACCTTACCTGGAATATTTTACCTGTCTATTGAAATTAAGCATAAAATACTTTTCATGAAAATCTAAAAAAGAATCTCATCCACAATCCTGATAATAAGCATATTCTTGCGGTCCTGTGGCTGGTCTCTTTACCCCAGCCTGAACCCTGAGTTTGTAGGTCAACCAAAGGCGTGTCTGACGTAATTCCATCAATAGTAAGCTTTTTTCCCTTAATTTTTTGCGGGAAACACCTTTATTTAAGTGCGCAGTAAATTCACGTTTCGGTCCTGGTTTACAAGTGGCCCACCGCGCGAGCAAGTCACGCAGTTGCAACACGCTCACGCGCCGGAGGCTTCACCTTCAGAGCGCGGGGTCTTGTAGTGGGGGTATATACTACTTTGTGCATACAGGCTGATTAATCGTGAGCAAAGATTACGCAAATTGGTGCTGATGCAGACGGTCCCAGAAATAACCGCGCGAGCGCGCTGAGCGGCTTTCAGTACCAGGGCAGCTGAACGTAGGCCGGGTGGATGAACGCATTTCCCCGCTTACATTCCCGAAAATGTGAATCCAGGTAAGACTCACTCATATATATACCTGCACGGACCTTGAAGCCAAGGTTTACAGTTTGTTCTTTGAAATGATTGTTATTCTCATTTTGATTGTTATGGATTCTGCCATTTTGGTTTCGTGTTTTAGACATAACAAAGTGTGCCATTGTAACCTGTCCTGTTCAGCATTGCTGAAGTTTTGAATACTGTCTGCTCGATATGAAAACGAAATCGTGACATGAAAATATTCGTGACGAAATATTTTGGACACAATTTTATTTATTTATTTCCCAGGGGACAAAAACAACAAAACAGATGAACCCATTGACACATTTTTGCTGGTGCTAATGTTGGTCCTCTTGAGTTATTAATATAAGTTGCCTATGCTCTGTTAGCCTTTTTGCTTTAGAAGAGGTAAAATACCAGAATTACATTTGAAGCAGACTAAAACTAAATAAATAATTGTACATCTTTCCGAAGATGATCAACATTACATTATCTCCAGAGAGAAACCTATACATGTAACCAGCAATTGCATTCTCTCGCTCTCTCTGTCTCTCTCTCTCTCTCTCCCTCCCTCCCCCCGCCTCTCTCTCTCTATTTCTTTCTCTCCAAGGCCTGAATTATGACAGGTTTATTGTAGAATGTCATGCTCTGCTCTGTACCACAGTTGCTTGTCTTCACTCAGGGAGGAAGCTCAGGTTTTTGCGACCGACTGGAATTAAAAAGTATAAAACGTGCAGCATAATCTAGAGAAATCATATTTCACTGCTATAATCTAGTGAAGCCTGATTTCATTTGATTACATCTTTTATTACATTCCACCTGTATTGCATTTTACACCCTTCTTCTGAACACTCAATAATGGAATTGATTAACTAAATTACCACCATTCAGCCGGCTGATTTATTATATTAAAATGATAATTAGTATTTCTCGCTCGTTAAACTGAGGTCTCTCAGGTGGTATGAGTGCACAGGGACTGTAGTACAGTATAACCTGTACCATAAACTAAACAGGAAATGCTTGTGATATAATCTCATTCAGAGGGAAACTCGCGATCGGGCTACAGCTGCTGATGGGCAGAATTTCAACATTATTTCCAGAGCATGTGTTATCTGTCATCATTGGTAAACAATATCAAAAATCCACTAAACATAAACAGGAAGTGTGACAGAGCTTGGCTTCCTGTGCTGCTGGAGGGGAATGGCTGTGGACCAGAGAGAGAGAGAGAGAATATGTTCAGCCACCAACAGTCTGCTGATGGAAATGAGCAGCTTAGGTAAATTTGGCAAAGGGACATTGACAAAATGTCTGGTACGCTGATTCCTCTGCATTGTCTCTTAACAATAAAATGAAGGTCTATAAGACAGAAACATTTGGCTTTCATCTTGAGCACTTTGCACTTTTTTTTCTAGGCACGTATAATAAATAAATGTAATATAATAAATGTTATATTTTTTCTAAAAGCCTCTCCTTCAGATTTTATATTTACCAGGCCTCCCACATGTCTCTGCTAGGCTATTTATACTGGACTGACGCACCTGTTCTCACACTCCGACACAAAGGCGCTAACCATTTCCACAGTTCCTCTTCGCTGTAAACACATGTGCAATGCAGGCACTGCGTCAGCGTTACATTCTGGCTGTTTCCAAAGAAATAATCTAATAAATAAAAATTAAATGTATATATACTATAAATTTAAATATACTATAAATTTAAATATACTTCCTCCCTTTTTAGGGGATCATTGGTAATGAGTGGCACAGCCCCCTCCCAGCGGAGTGTGACTGTGGGGAGCAGGCACACGGCGGCCTCTGGACCTCCCGTGGTCCCGGACCCCCTGGCCCCCAAGCGCGTCTGCTTCTACAAGAGCGGGGACCCCCAGTTCTCCGGCTTCAGGGCGGTCGTCAGCGGCCGCACCTTCAAGTCCTTCGACGCCCTCCTGGACGGCCTGTCCAAAAAGGTCCCGCTGCCGTTCGGGGTGCGGACCATCACCACCCCCCGCGGGACGCACGCCGTCCTGTCCCTGGACGAGCTGGAGGACGGGAAGTCCTACCTGTGCTCCGACCGGAGGAGAGTGAAGCCCATAGACCTGGAGGCCGCCCGGAGGAGGCCGCTGCCGTGGAACTCGGCCCTCCCGGCCAGCAGGGGGCGCCGAGCGTCGCAGCCTGCGGGCAGCAGGGCGATGCGGGGGAGCCCCGCGGTGGTGCCCATGCCTAAGACCCTGACCGTGTTCAGGAACGGTGACCCCAGCACCCGGCACACAGTCACACTGCAGGGGACCAGCTCCCTGACCTTCGACACCCTGCTGGGCCACGTCTCAGAGCTCCTGCAGGTCCCAGTGGTGAAGCTCTTCAGCCCCGATGGCAGGAGGGTGAGGAGTCCTTCTGCTATCGCGCTCATGGCTGTGTCTGAGTCAGCCGCCTAGATACCGCACCATCAAAGAACAGCGCTGTCTTTTAAGCATACTGCATACTGTTTAGTGCGTATTTTTAGTGCGCGATGGGCAGTATGCCAAAAATATCCTCCATACTATTTTCCTCTCATACTGTGGAAGTGTCATAAGACATTCCACCCTTGCACAGCCATGCTCACGTGTGGTTGTTGTCCAAGGAAAACGTCCGCGAAGCTGCACCTCGTTTTTAAAATGAAGCCGCGCATCATTTACATATATATGGGACGAAAATAGCTGTTTACCGCCTAAAAAATGTGCTACGGAATGTACTCAACAAAACCCTGGAAATAAGTTTATCATCCTGAGATTTGAAGAACAATTTCAGAGAAAATTTTACGATGTTTTTTTTTTGCAATTTTAGAACAACTTTCTCATCCAGAGTACTCAACAACTGTACTCGATAGTGGGCTAATTCAGACACGGCCTTGACTTCACAGCCAGTCAGGAAGCTTATTGTCCAGCCATCCTTCATCATGTCCTTCAGTCACAACCCAAATAATTACAAATAAGCTCAGAGTAACTTTAGCAGACTAAAACTGAATAGTTTCTCACCTCCTCCATTTAATGCAATTCATTCCAAATATTTTATCAGTTTGTCTTTGAAACATTTTGTGCAGTGTCCACAATATCATTTCTAGAGTAGTGTGTACAATAGCTTATAAAACAGAGCCTGCGAAATTACAATGTAAATGTGAGGCCAAGTACATACTCTGTTTTGCAAGAGTGCCTGCACAATTAGTTTATTGCATTGTAATGTGCTGTAATGTGACATATTGCAGGTTGATGGCCTTGCTGCTCTCCTGCTCTGCTCTGCGGTGGTGGCATCCTCAGGTCATGATCCCTTCAGGCCTGACAGCTACGGTCCCCACAAACCGCCGCGGACCTCTCAAAGCGCCCGCCATCTGGGGCCTGACAGGCTGCAGCCAAGGCCTCGTGAGTCTGACATTTACATCCTGTTTCCGGAGAATTCTATGAAGCTTCACACGCGAGCAGTTTATTGTAGGAGACACAGTGCTAGAAAGTCCTGAAAACACGTTTCTACATTAATTGTACAACCAAAGCCACCCATTGGTCACTGGAAACTGAATTGCATGGCTTTGTTGGCTGTATCTCAAAATTTATGTACGTTTATCTATGTATGTGTGGGTGTGCTCGTCTGTGTGTGCATGTCCGTGTGTGTTTGTGCATGTATGCAAGTGTGTGTGCACGTGTGTGTCTGTGTGTTTGTGCGCGTCTGTGTGTGTTTGTGTGAGCGTGCGTGCGAGTGTGTGTGTGTGTGTGTGTGTGTGTGTGTGTGTGTCTGTGTGCGTATGCAAGTGTGGTTAATAACTAACACTTAAATTGAAATATTACAGACCGTTTAATTAGCAGTGCTACCGCGCTGGCTGACGGGTTAAAATGTGCGGTAACCACGACGACCTCCAGCTGCGGCACATTACCCAAGCTGCTCATTAGCGCACATGACCCCTGCGGAAACAGAAATGGAGCTTAAAATGGAACCGGGCATGCTTCGGAAGGTCATAAGAAGTGAAAAATACTCCTTTGGCTGTTCACTGATTCATTGAGGACATCATAGACATCATATGTTTCTATGAACTATTTCATCGTTCCGTTTCTGTACTTCATTTAATTTTTGTTTTTCTTTTTCTGTCTTTCCTTTCTTTTTGCCTTTGAAACAATCCTACTCTCTGCTCTCCCTACTCCCCCCCGCCTCCTGGTGACACACCCTCCACTTTTGAAGGGAAGAGCGAGTTGCTGTCCAGGAAGAACTCCAGGAACTTCTCTCCTTCTTCCGAGACATTGTTGGCGAACCAGATCAGTGACTCCATGTCTGGGAGCCTTGTCAAGCCCCACAGCGGTTGCACAGTGGACACGGCTGGACTAGCCTGTGCTGGGGACACAGCTGGACTACCCTGTGCTGGGGACTGGGACGTTTCGGGAGCGGGGAGTGGTGCCCTGCTGCCCCCTGATGTGGATGATATCGAGAAGTCTTGCCGGATAAACCAGGACGGCAGCATGACGGTGGAGATGAAGGTCCGGCTGATGATAAAGGAAGAGGAGACCATACACTGGACCACCACGCTGTCCAGGTCCAGCACCACCTGCTGGCCGGGGGACGGACCTGCACCGCAGGAGCCGACAGATGAAAGGTCCCCAGACTCCAACAATCCAATAGAGGACCCTGATGTTGACAGAGGCAGGGGCGGGACTAACGTACAGCTGCCCATGCCAGTGGCTGGAGCCAGAGATCCCAGTGAAGAAGGAGAGGATAGGGACGCAGTGTTGGCTGATGCTGAGAAACCCAGGATCAGGAGGGTTCAGACCCCAGGCCCGAGGGCCCTGAGGAAGAGGCTGCCATCCGCTGAGAGCTTCCTGTCAGATTCAGAGGCTCGGGAGGACGTGGTGGGCGCCTCCCACGCTCGCACGGAGTGGACTGCAGGGAGCACCGTGGCGGAGAAGCACAGCAGCCTCACCCAGCAGCACAGCCATCGACCCACACCCAAACGCAGGAGCGCAGCGGCAGCCAATCACAGAGAGCTGCGTTCTGCTTTCCGGACCTCCCGGTCAGCAGAAGTCCTGCAGATACAGAACAATGGGAGAGAGGTCACAGAGTCGGTGCTGCACGTATACGAGCAGCAGAGCTGCTTTGACGGCTACTTTGGCAACGCGAAGATCGCAGGCGAGCATCAGTCCGTGAGCAGGGAGGTCCGCAGCCGGACGTTCTCCACAGATACGGCCCCTCGTTCCTCCGGAAACGACAACGGTCGACTACACGGGGGGCCCGGCGTCACCTCGGAACCTCCCCGCTGTGGAGAGTCTGATCGTACTCCCACGTCACCTAAACCGTCACCTGAACCTGCAGTCCCTTCGTACAGGATCCAGAACAGCCCGTCGTCCTCCACAGACAACGAAGCCCGTGTCACCATGGAGTCCCCGTCCGAGTGTTCCCTACGGGACACGGACGGCTCCGAGAGTCACGGCCTTGGTCGGGGACAGAAGAAGTCGTCGGAGAAGCTCAAAGCGAGAAAGAAGGCCTCGCCCCTGTCCCCAATTCCAGGCAGAACCTTAGCAGAGGGCCTGAAGGTGGACCTCAGAGGCGTCAGGCATGTGAAATCCGCCTCAGACGTTGCACACAGCCGAGATGGAGTAAGAGCTGAGGGGGGTGCAGAACATGAGAAAAGACAGCTTCGCAAAATAAAAGAGAAAAAGAAAGGAATGAGGGACAGTGATGACATATCCAAAAGCCACACCCTGTTGGAGAACATTAAGCACCAGAGGGAATCTGCGAAAGAGCTAAATTTAACAGAGGGGACGTCCATCACTGAGACTAAGCTCAACCTAAGCACATTTGCAAAGACAGATCTGTTAGACATCCAACCTCCTCTTTTGGTCCGAAAAATGCTGGTGAAGCAGTGGTCAATGAACGAGGAGAGAAGAGGAGCGAGAGAAACAGGGGAGCTGAGCGAGAGCGTGTCAATGCCCGTTCTGCACTCCTCTCCCTCTGCCGTCACGGAGTACGTAGGAAACTGGCTGGAGAAAATGACACCACCGGATGTCACTTCCTGCATAGATGACGCGAGTGTCACGGAGTCAGCGGAGAGGGTGCAGTTTCAGATCGGCTGCGACTCCTGCGATGAGTCCGAGGCAAAGAGCGAAATGAAGTCGGCCCCACAGGAACACTCGACCTCTGAGCGACTATCCTCCCATCCGCCCACTGAGGAAAGGTTTCAGCTGGGACCCGAGCGTGAGCTGCAAATGAGGAAAAGCACAGGCATGTCAAAGTCCGACGTCTGCATGAAAGGACCGAAAGTCAAAATGCACAAGTCGGCTGAAGCTCTCGTTCAGTCAGGAACGGAAATGCCTTTAGCCTCCGAGGTTGCCCAAGAGCCCCAAATTAGACCCTTGCTGGAGCAGCTGTGCTCATCAATTCAGTCGATAAATCAGATTTCCCAGCGCGGGCACACCCCTTGCCTTGAGACGTCCCATGGCGTGCCGGACTTCTCCTCTCTGGTGGCCTCCATATTCGGGTCATCCTCCAAAATGCTGATTGCTTTTCTATCTGTGCTGGCCTTAAAGGAAGCCATTGCAAGCCTGGGCAGAGACCTGCCACCTGCGAAGGACTGGAGTGTCTCCGAGGCCTTGCAAATGATGAAGGCCCTGCACAAACTGGCCAGCTTAGAAAACACAGATGAACTGCAGACGGGCCTCTCAGACCTGCACAGGTCGGCCTCGTCGGAGCTGCTGCAGAGCTGGAGGAGCTTCCAGGAGCTCGGCAGCCTCGCTGACAGTCAGGAGGACTTTGGGTCCTCTGAACATCCGACTCTGTCTGAGGAGAGCAGCCACCAAGAGGGATATCCGTATGGATTCCAAGAGCTGATGAAGGAACTGGACATCTCCAGCGATCTGCAGAGAGAACTTTCCGGCTTGGTCATGGGGGAGATGATGAACGATGTCGACAGGAATGAGGCACCAATGGAGAAGTCAGAAGAGGCAAGCAGTTCTTTTGAATCAGCAACTAAGGAAGCTTATCTTGTGGAATCTGTCCAAGGGATAGGTGACAGTGACTTTGCACAATCTGTGGCAGAGGATGAAGTCACCGACTCTGTACGGTCCCTTGCAGAGGAAGTCCATGACTGCACACAGTCTGACCTGGAGAAGGAAATCAATAGCTCGGAAGAGTCCATCTATGAGGAAAAGGACAATGACTCTGCAACGTCTGTCCAGGAGAGAGAAGCTGATAAACTTGAAGAATGTGTTTTAGTGGAAGAGGATGATTCACAGGCTACTCAGGGGAAGAATGTGAATGATCATGCACTGTTTCTCCGGGGAAATCACACTGATGGATCAGTCTCTGAAGAGTACGAAAGCACAGAAGATGATATCACCAGAAACTATGCTCCAAGCATCAGTGTGGATGCAGACACTGAAAAATGCAAGCGTTCAACTTTAGAAGAAGCTGGCTACTTAGAAGAGAGGGGGAGTCCCACAGGAGAGCCAGTCATCTCTGTTGGGCAGGAAAAAGAGTCCAGCTACAGGCAAATGGAGGCTTGCTTTTTACAAATGGGCACAGTATCAGAAGCATTTCAACTTTCTTCCCCTGGACAGTCAAAAGAGGGGGAGTCTGCGGTGGGTGATTTTGAAGACAGTGTGAGAATGGCTAAGCTCCAAACTGGGTCAAAGGAACGTGAAGACCCCAACTCTGCAACCATCTCTCACTCCGTGGAGATCCCGGAGGCCCTGCTGGAGTACGTGAGATCGGTCCTCATGTCCTCCTCACTGGTGTTCATCCACGACTCCAGGGGACACCTGCGGGTGGAGTCAGAGAGGCCCTGTGACAGGTCGGTGAAGGGAGTGCCCCAGTACGGGCAAAAACAACTTCCCAGCCCCAGCATGTCAGACCTCTCAGACTACAGAGAGACATCTGAGAGTGATAGGTACCTGTCACAACCATCAGTGGAGCTGACCTCGGAGAGTGAGGGGGAAGGGTCTGGAGTTCGGCCAATCACTCAGGGCTTTGTGGATAGATCAGAGGGAGGGAATGACACCAACCTGGAGGAAGTTGAGGAATATCAGGCAAGCAGCCTCAGCTCCTACCCTGATGGAAGGACAGAGGAGACGGGAGGTGCGTGTCGAGGCCAATCCCCCGAACATGCCACTCCCCGCATGGATGACGCCATAAGTGATGGGGTGCTGATCGACAAAGGCAAATGGCTCCTGAAGGAGAACCACCTAATCAGGAAGTCTCCACCGGTGCCTTCCGGAATGTACGGGAATGTCGAGACCACGTCAGCAGACACCACGCAGGATGACGTGAGCGAAGACGTCCCGTGCTGCATCCAGCCGGGGGGCCACCGCTCGCCCATGGCGGTCTTGTCCTCCTCCGAGCTGGAGGAGCTGGCCGGCCCGGCGATGCCTAAGTGCTCTTACTTCAACATGTCGCACGGCAGCGACTCCGAGCCCTTCCGGGATGAGCTGAGCGACGGCAGCGGGAGGAGTCTCAGCGGCCACAGGAGCGGGAATGGGAAGGCCACTCAGACAAAGACAGAGCCGGGGGTGTCCCCGTCCGATGAGCACCGCCAAACACGGGCTAAGAAGTGCGGCAGTCTGTCTTCCTTTGCCTCCGTGGAGTTCAAGATGGCGGACAACAAGGTGCACCCCCAGGCCCAGCCATCGGGGGGTGGGCCTGTGGAGAGCCAGCCTGGCGGAGCTTCAAACATAGCCAGCCAGACGCTCCAAGAGCAGGACTCCCTGGAGAAACTTCACCTGGTGTGTGGCCAGCACTGCCCCATACTGTAATCCTATCACTGTACCCTACTGCAATAACAACACTGTACCATACTGTAAACCCATCACTGTAACATACTGTAATCATATCACTGTACCAGTCTGTCCAATCATCCACTCTTTTACAACACAATTACATTAATCCAGTGATGTGCATACTGCAATCCAATGCCATCTGGTCATTCAGTACTCAAATCTTCAAAATTCAAGGGGAAACAACACTGCATTTCAGGTGTATGTTTTTTCTCTCCCACAAGGTAAAGATATATATATATAGGAGAATATATAAAGGTAAAACATCCAAATACTATGGATAAATGCTTTTTGATAAACACATGGTGCCTGAAAACCTATGGGCACAATAATTAATATTTTATGTATAACTCATTCTGCTCTTAGCCATTTTAAAAGTAAATGTGATGGCTAACATGGTAAAATAATTTAGCATCTAGTGCTGAAGCTTCCATTATCTGGTTCGTATACTGAATGACTTTCAGAACCAATGGTTGGTGGTTCCTGAGACTTCTACATATTCAAAATGACTCTTGAGAATTTGTGTTCAATGTGAATCGTTTGTAATAATGCTTGTACAGACTCTATTAAGCACTCATTATTATTCTGTGGTTCTGTGGTGTACAGTGTATGTGTGCTTGAATAATTCATCATATGCAACATAGGGTGAATAATGGACAGTAGTGTAGGGTGCTTGTCACAGAATCCATTACCAGACGCTTGTCTTTCTAAGCTGAATGGGGCATCCTTGTTGTAAATTTGACCAAGATAGTAAACTTGACCAAGATACTTAACTTGAAGGAAACATTAATGATTTAAAGATGCCAGCACAACATGATTTCAGATATGCTGGAGCCACTGTTCGCCGGTTAAAACTTGAACAAAGTTCAACAAAAATTTTTTTCTTCTCTTTTTTTGTTGTAATTTTGATAATATATTATATACTATTGATTAAATATTAGCCTTATGCAATGAAAACATGTTGGCATATAGTGAATTGTGCATTGTAAAATATCAAATAAAACATTTTGAAATATGGATGCACACAACAAATTTACAAAATAATACATTCTAATAGTTATATGCTTACAGATATATCGCAAAACAGCAATAACTGGTATATTAAAAATATTTTTTATATTATTAAATATACATTTATGACATTATTGATATATGTATATGTAATCAAATTCTGAAAAGATTATCAGAACAGCCTTCCATTGCCACAAAAACAGCCAGTCAAGAATGCCAATATATATGGATCTCCATATGAAAAATACATTTTTGTTACATATGAGTAAGCATGACAGGTGCGTTGTACGTGTGTTATGAATAGATCATAGAGAGCTTACGTCATATATTTAAAAATGCATGTTTATTGCACATTTATATGAGTAGGGCAGGGGCAATGTAACAATTCAGTTTACTCCTTTCCATGTATAATATTTGTGACAGATGTTTTAAACAAGCCTCTAAGCCTCTGGTTTCTGTTACCCAAAAACATACTGCTTCATGTTTGCCCATACATCTTGATATCTTCCTGAAATCAGTGTGGGTGTGGCCGATAGGTGACCAATCTGTAGTTTGGTGTGAAATGACGTAACTAACCTTTCTGTTCCTATCCAGGGGTGACATCACCCTGTGTCGCATCACTTCTAAACTGAAATGTCCACTAGATGGCAGCACCAGATAAAACATGAAACTTCCGCTACCTCAGCAAAAACAGTATTTAGGATTCTTGTTAGAATGATATTTATTTTTCCATTGCACTGAGGCAAATAAAGCTTTTTTAAAAAAATAGTTAATGTATTGCAGTGTCATTTTTGTTTAAAAAAAGTTTTGTAAAAAAAAAAATCAATGTTAGAAGTACTGAAAATGTTTCCAAAATTAAAACATGCATTGAAATTATGAATTATGAAGAATTAAAAAAAAAGTGTAAACAGCCAATCAGTGAATCTGTATGTTGCATGGTGCCATTTACACCATGCAACATACAGATTGGTTGTCAAATAGCACAAGACATAAAGTATTGTTAAAAATACATGAATAATAATACTATAAAAAGTATTCTAAATACTGAATAATATTTTTCTTACTCAGTATCTCTCAGACAGAGAGATTGTATCAATCTCTATCTCTCCTTATTCTGTCTCCCTCCTCCATTTCACTAGCTTCTGTTCTCTTTCCCTCATTTTGTCTCTCCCTGTTTCTCTCTTCCGCTTTTCTTCTCTCTCCCTCCTCTTTTCTGTCCATACAAAGGCATCACACTGACCCAAAGAGTAAACCGGGAACATGATATTAAAAAGAGGAGAGCGAATGACGAAGATGAAACAGGTTGATAGCTCTGCCCAAAGACGAGGGAACTACAGACCGCGTGCAGGGTGTACCGGTGTCCCTGGGGCCTCTCCGTAACCTGGGTTCTGCCTGTGGCGTGGTTACCATGACAACGCACCCTGCGTCTCTCACGCGGCTTTTGTGGGAGCCAATCACCCGAGCTGGAAGACGATTTACGACAGACAGTCCTGTCAGAATTAAGAAAACCTCGCAAGAGAAAACGGGTAAAACGGCGGCATATGAAAATCGAACACCGTTTGAAAAGTAAAAGCGTGAGGTTTAACTTGCTGGGCGCTGGTTCAGTCTCTGGCGATGGCATGCGTTTCAACCGCCGTACACAGGAATTCTACACAGGTCCTTAACACGATTAGAATTAAGACATTTCGGAGGCACATTGGGTGCAGATGAGCAATGTAACCGATGTTTTTCGACTCGATTAGCGCCGCTAGGAGCAGGCCCACGGATTCATTCTGGGGGGGTGGGAGGGGGGGGGGGGGGGGGGGGCGTGGGAGCACGTGCTGCACGCCTTCCCCCGTGGATGTTTACGTGCCCTGCATGTAATGTATTATTTCTCGGTAAACGTGCATTAAACCAAGACAAAAATGATAATGAAAAAAAAATTGTGCTACTGCGGGAATTGGTCAACCTGATTGGTTTAATTGTGAGTAAATATGTACGTCTCTTCGTACCGTATCGTACCGTTCCGTTTCCTGGGTACTCATGGTTACGACCGTGGTCCACAAAGAGAGGGCGTGACCAGAACACGGCATCCAATACTGACCTTAAAATCTTATGCAATGTCAGTAAACCCAGCAGGCGCACACGAGCACGTGCTGTCAAAGCACCTCATAGACGTCTGTGACGTGCGCTGTAACCCCATAATAGCACATATCCACGGTATACCAACCTCAACAAACATGAAAGCTTCGTTCGACCCGCAGTTATGTTCTCCAACTCGCCTTTTTTTCCCCCTGAGAGCTATCCATGGTGCTGATCCGTGTTCCGGCCCCGTGCTCCAAAATACACTCCACATCAATAGAAAATGAGGCATTAAATTGTGAGTTGAACGCGAATTAACCTACACTGGCCCAAATCAACCCTCGTAATATGCTTCGCTGCAGTTAATTGCTAACGCTTTGAAAGAGAGCAACACACGGCTCCCTTGTTGACGCCACCTTTACTATGCACAGTATGAATACACCACGAACTGAATGTTAAATATATATTTACCTAGTAGGTAAAACCGATTCCAGAACTTCCAAAAGCAGATCCGAGTGTACGAAGTGTAATATAATAATATATTCATGTAATTATCAATTGAAAAATGATTGAAATTGTAACTACTATTTGTGGTTTCCCATGGATAGGTGTATTATCTACATTGTATACATTCACATTTGAACATAAATTTCAAGAATGAAAATGGTCTTCGTATATAGATAGCTTCGCTGTAATTTTGGATATTTGGCAATGAATCTGTTCATTAGGCTACAATATACATCTGTTGCAAATAAAAAAAACGACCTCTCACGGATTACACCGTGTGGATTGCATTATGTGTACCCTTTCAGTATATACTGCGGTGGTTGGCGCTGAGGAAATAGTGGCAAGGGACGGAGGACGAGTTTTCAAAGCAATGATGTCATAGCTTAAATTTGAGCCATGGGAGAGCATATGGCTCCGACTCGCAGCCGAGAGGAAGTGTTGCTTTGTTGTGAACAGGCGGCGCTGCGGCCGGCGGAAGAGGAGGTCGCCCAGCCCAGTCTGTGCTCGCTGGTGCACAGAAGCGAGGAGACAGGGGAGGAAGACGGAGAGAAGGAAGGAGAAAGACGGCGTTGCTCGGGGAAAGGGAAGGCTACTATAATGGCCGCCAAGTCCGATGGGGTTATAAAAATGAAAAAGAGCGATGTGGCGTTCACTCCGCTGCAGAACTCGGACCACTCGGGTTCGGTGCAAGGGCTCAACCCAGGATCTCAGCCGGACTCGGGCACGGGAGAGGGGGACTTTGTGAATGCGGACTCGCGCTGCTGCGGCTCCTCCTCGACGTGTCTTCGTCTCGGCAGGGAGCAGCAGAAGTGGACGGTCTGGGACGCTCTCTGGATTCTTGCCGCGGTCGCGGTCTATTTAGCCGACATGGGCACGGACGTGTGGCTCTCCGTCGACTATTACCTCCGTCGCGAATACTGGTGGTTCGGCCTCACGTTGTTTTTTGTGGTGCTCGGCTCAATTTCGGTCCAAGTGTTCAGCTTTAGGTGGTTCGTTCAGGATTTCAGCACCGAGGAGAGCTCGAGCGCCGCCAGTTGCTCTCACGTGGACGGGAAGCTCCTGAGCGGCTCGGCGTCTCACGGGGACGTGGGCGCCCACCCGTCTACACCCCAGAGACAAGCGTCCACCGCCAGCAAGAGCAACGCCACGACGAACAGCACCAACACCAACAGTACCAACAGCACCGCCGCGACCCGGACTAAGAAAAGGTCGACGTCCCTGGCGTTCTGCATTTGGTTCATGCAGTCGGTAATTCACACTCTGCAGCTGGGGCAGATATGGAGGTAGGTGGCTTCACTGTGGGTACGATTAATGGGGCAAAGGTGCTAGCATTCAGCCTCGGCTGCGAGGGTACCGGAGCGTGTCGTCCTATCAGTGTTCTAATAGCCTACTGATCAGCGCTCAAATCGTTGGACATCGCGCGGAAATACAGGCTTTGAACTGGGAGGAATGTGTTTTTTTTAGGCCACTGAATTTAAGTCATGCATCTTTTAAATATTGCTTTACAATAGCTCACTTGCAAAAAAAAAAAAAGCCAAATTTGAATGATTGAATGATTCCAAGTTCTTCCCACGAATAGGCCTGTTCGCACCTACTTGGGGACGTAATGTTGTGCGTGCGTCCAATCCCGTGCCTCACATATTGCGTATGAAAATGGTTTGCTGCTTCTTTCCCCGTTGTAGCCTATATACAGTGATATGTTCAGCATCTGCGCTGTGTTGGCGTTATGGGGGCTGTAGCATATTATGTGAATTTAATATCGAATCAGATCTAAAGGAAATGGCTTGTAAAGCTCTTTATTGGTATTTGCGTGGAAAGTAAGGAGGCGCGCAGAGTTACTCACGTGCTGTGAAAGTCCCAGAGAACGAAACTGGATTAACTTTTAATCTATTTTATATATTTTACTGTTCATGTCTCAGGCGGGTGGGCTATCGCTTGATATAGGCTACGGTATAGCTTTACCTCTTCTGAATGATTCACACGGGCTACAGAGCGCGCTTGAAAGGTTTGTCTCTGTAGTGCTGAATAGATGTAGTTAATATTATAAACCTATTTACGTTTAAAACGACAGTTTAAGTGTTTGGCCAGTGAGGTTAGGTATTTATATATTTTTTTTATAAGATAACCTGAAAAGTTATCGAATTGCAATCAACAGTTTCTGTCACATACGATTTCATAAAGAGGAGGTAGCACAGTGGGTAAGGAACTGGACTTGTAACCGAAAGGTCGGAGGTTCGATTCCCGGGTAGGACACTGCCGTTGTACCCTTGAGCAAGGTACTTAACCGAAATTGCTTCAGTATATATCCAGCTATATAAATGGATACAATGTAAAATGCTATGTAAAAAAAGTTGTGTAAGTCGCTCTGGATAAGAGCGTCTGCTAAATGCCTGTAATGTAATGTAATGTTCCCATGGGCCAGTCTTTTGAAAACCGAAGTTAAATTTGAATTCCTTATCTTGGAAAAGTCCCTGAGAATTCGTTCTGCTACAGTTCTTAATTGTTTCACTGCTATCATTACTTGGCCAGGAAGTGGCACCAGTTAGTGTGTTTCATATGCAAACGTTTATTTTTTATTATTTAAACCACTAGGACCCCAGCCCTCCATCGCAGGACACGTCCCTGGCCGAGCCGTTGGATCGGCTCCGTTTAAATAATTGTTACGTCATTTGTTCGGTGGTCCAGAATAAACCAGCCCGGAGAGCAGCTGGGGGTTTGACGAAACAATGCGAGCGCGGAAAATGTCACACCAAGCCGCCGGTTAAAAATAGCTGCGTCTTAAAAATGGATAATCTGCTTGCATTTCTGCCACACTTCAAGAAACGAAGCCATTAGTCGAAAATCAAAATAACGGGAAACTATTATGACATCCAATTTTAAACGCGTTGTAATAATCAATTTAACAAGAGCACATTTCTTCTGGCCTGCACTGTAACTTTAAATAACAGTCACCAAAAAGTAGCTAAATACTATGATTGTACACTGACAGTTGTGGCATTCTCTTGGGTCTGACAGTTAGTAACAATATCTCTCTATATGTGAGGATGAATTCAGAATTGTATTTCAAAACTGTGGCACATTCATTTTTTTCGATAGAGGAGACATACAGGCTTCGCATTGTATACCACATTTTAAACCATATTCTTAACCATATCCCTTATCCATTTTGTAATGTACCCCACAAAAGACCTACAAACAGATTTGGAAACTCATTTGGAATTGTTTGCATCACATTTCCGTACAATGGCCATTTGCGCAGAGAAATGTTCGATGGTAAACTGCTTCCGGTGGAGCACACGCAGAGTGACGTACTGTGCACGATAACGTAAGTGGCTTTACATGAGCTGCATGGGGAAAAAGCGCCTGACTGCCTGGCGAACATTCCCAGACCGGCTAGTACATATTTACGCAGAATCTCTGTTGAAAGTTAACTATGCCAACCGAGAACCAGAGCGCAAATCCTTAATACATACAGAGTACATCTAATAAGCCATAAAAAATAAAGCAAAACAAAACATAAAAACACCATTACAACCTGAATTATTACACTCAGGCTTTCCCCCAGATAATCACCCGGTATCATCTAACTTGTGAAACTGAGGGTTCAACTTAATTCATTTGCCCGGAGAAGCCGGTAGCCGCCTGGAACCACGGGGAGCATTTTCAGCCGAATCCACAGCCCAGCGCCAGATATACACGCACAATTATATGGACCAGATTAATTCACAGATGCCTGTGCTTCCAGCAAAGTGTTTTCACCCAGTTTTATTTCACATAGAGCGCCAATTGTGTTGTAAAATGATGCTGTTGGTGAAGTTAAAACATTGAACTTTTCCCCTCCATCTCTTTTACTCCCTTTTATGAAAGGGCATAGAACCCCCCCTATAGTTTTATGTCATATGCCTGACATAATTGCTCTCTGGTTGAGCAACACCAGCTACTGAGAGCTGCTGGGAGGGAGAGAGACCCAGGTCACACACCCGCAGCTCTGTCAGTACCCAAATAAAATATTTGCAGTTTGAATGACGGAGAGTAGGTCTGTGCCCAGAACTCTGATCTGCACTCAGTGTGCAGCTGGTCTGGTCTGAAACTCAGGGGCTGTGGGGATCTTAGGCAATGATGGAACACATCTGAGCTCGGAGTGCGGCTGCTCTAGTCTGAAGGTCAGGGGCTGTGGGGATCTTAGGCAATGATGGAACACATCTGAGCTCGGAGTGCGGCTGCTCTAGTCTGAAGGTCAGGGGTTGTGGAGATCTTAGGCGATGCTGGAAAACTGGAAACAGGCCCACCAGATACTCAGCTCCACATTCTTAAGATTTAAAGTTGTGGCTCTCTACTTTTGACACCAAAACATAAAATTTGACACTTCTGAAATGATATTAAGGGTTGTCTTGTGACCAAGAAAGATACAGTTTTGAGTTCGAAAATGCCAGAAACTTCTGTATCTGGGGAAAATGAGGATAAAGAACAGGTGTAGGAGCGCATCATGGATGCATGTGCTTCTATTCCAGGGGTGTCCAATATTATCAGAAAAGGGCGGATGTGGATGCAGGTTTTGTTCTAGCCCAGCCATAAGACACCTGCTTTTACTTATCAAGGTCCTTGATTGAAGTTAGTTAAATTAGCTGAATTAAGTGTCGTAGTGCGGGGCTAAACCAAAACCTGCACCCACACCAGCCTTTTTCGGATAAGACTGGGCACCACTGCTCACTCCTAGAAGAGAGGTTTCCAAAAGGCTCCTCTGTGACTCCACAGAGGAAACCGATCTAGTTCAGCGGTTCTTTGCTGGGAAAAAATGTTCAAGTTTCACAGTTTACACATCTACCATAGAGGGTTTCCAGAAAGGCAAGCCAATAACCCTTTTTTTTTTTACACTCTATGGTCTGATCAGTCTGTACCAGTGTGGCAGAAATAAAAAACGGCCACAGACTCCTGTCTTGCGGGAGGCCACAGAAAACGGCCTCCTAACGGATCACTGACTGCGACGCCAGCCGGTTTCATCTGGATGGATGGAGGATGTGTGGCTTCATAACACTCCTCTCGCCCCCGCACAACCCCCCCCCCCCCCCCCCCCACGGTTACCTGGATCCAGGTGTGGGTCCCTCCGTCTGCCCACCATGACACTGCTGGGCTCTCAGTTCCCTGGAGAACATGTCTGCCCCCACCAGAACCCCCCTGTCCGGGAAACAGGCGAAGCCGCCATGCAGTCACCATGCCGACCCAAATCCGGCTCTTCCTCCTGGGTCCCCAGTTCCCGAGTTCCACTGGAACCCGGTCAAACGGGCGGTCCGCAGAAATCCACACATCAATCAGGAGCGGAAAACCCAAAAGAAATGCTGCTGCAAGACAAACAGAAACCGAAAACCTGGGAGTCCCTCTTTTCTTCCCCAGAGGCCCTCCCAGCTAACCCTGCCAGCCTGCTCTTATAAAGGCCACCACGCCCCAAACACTCACTGCATACAGGTGTGCCCCAATCACGCGTTACCCTGGCTCCGCCCACCTACTCCTGCTGCAAGCCCTCAACTCCTGACCATTGTCCTTGTCGGTGGTGTTCGCATGAATTGGGAAAATCCAGAAAAGCGGCCCAAATCGTTCTCCGGCCTAATCGCAGAAAGTGGATCTATAAATACCCAACAGAACAACTTAACGGACTGTATTTTGCAGTATAAATTTTGCTCTAACCACCGAAGAAGTGACATAACGATGCCAAATGTCTCTGCCTGGAAATGGCAGTAGGCTTCGCTGTACACGAATGAGACCTAAATGTATTTCCATTGTTGTTGCCGTTTAAACTCAGAATCGAAGTGTAATAGGCCACGGTGAGGAGAAGCACCACGGGCAGGCGATCTGTGGCCGCGTTATGAGACCGGGAGTGAATGGCAGCCCACTGTTTCCGTGCCGTCTCACCAGCCGCACAGAATCCGACGGTTAAAAGTGGAGTCTGAGGGGCGCGAGGGGCTTTCGTGTGGTCTGATGTCTGACGATCTAACTTCAGCCGATGCCCTCGCCGCCAGACAAGCGTTTTATACAGGCCTATATATGTGTTCTCCCCCAGAC
>NC_057940.1:1462854-1465354 GCF_018555375.3 Anguilla rostrata | reverse complement strand
TATTTACCTGTGAATGCACAGGCATGTTTACCTGTGAGCACAGACAGGCATATTTACCTGTGAGTGCAGACAGGTGTATTTACCTGTGAGCACAGGCAGTGATCTTTTCTGAGCACCAGCAGAGCCCCCTGGCTTGGGAAAGACCAGGCTGACATCAGCACATGTTTATTTACCCACAATCCCGTTCTGCGCTGAGGGCTTCGCCCTCATCCAGCGGGGGGAGGGGGATCGTATTGCATTACATCATTCATTATTCACCCGGAGCCCGTAGCCATGGTGACGCACGCTAGGGTTTCATCATCCCTACAGCAGGCCTTTTCCAGGTTATTCAGACCTCCGCCCCCCCTGCCCCCCCACCACGCCCCCGCCCCGCCCCGCCCGCCACCGCCCGCCCCGCCCCGCCCCGCTCCAGGGCCGGAGACCAGGTTACCACACAGGAGCTGACCTTTAACCTCTGACAGGGGAGTGAGGGCAAAGTTCACACCTGTACTGTAAATGTACAATACAGTAAGCGTTGGACGCCTGTGGTCCTTTGTTGATCGACATTCACGGTAGCGATGGGACAGAGAGCGAGGTTTCACACGCCCAAAAAAAGGGACGGACATGAGCTGTCAGTCACTCACTGAGCCAATCGTTGTGTTTCCGCTGCAGGAAAGGGAAAAATCTTTTGATTGGTCCAGATGAGTCAGTGACTGGCAGCTCAGCACTGCTCCGCTGATGACAGGGTTTGTTAAGCCCCTCCCCTCGCTGGTTTTACAGGAACACAAACCTGTGCTTTCTGTGGACTAACAGGACACAGCAGCGGTCGTGTGAGAGTTGAGTTTTCTAGGGATGTGTGAGGATGTGTGAGTAAATTTAGGTGACCACATGGCAAGCAACCTGACTTTGGAGAGTTATTCTTTGCTTTATTGAGGACGAAGGGCAAACCACGTTTGGCTGAAATACAGGCTGTCCTGGACTGTTGACAACGCTCATCGTGACTCACTCCTAAATTACCCCTCACATTCTCCGCAGGGCCAGACATACAATATTACTGGGCTGCCCATATCTTTATTTAATTACTGTTTGCCTTATCAGCATTATATTAAAGAGCTGACATGACTGATTCAGTCACTGATATTTCTGCAGGGCAGGAAAGAGGGAATAATGCACAAATTCCACGTGTCTGAGTGACAGATGTGTGCCAGCGACACAGCCGTCCATCCTGGCTCGTTTTCACGGAGGCCATATTGCCTTCTCCTTCCCTCCCGTCCCCACACTCTGAGCCAAGGGCTGAAGTGCACGTCTGGTGACTGGTGAGCCAGACAGACAGGTGGGACTTTATTAATTTAGAGTGTGTTTATTTCCATCGAACCCTTGTATCTCTTTTTGAACCCTTTTATAAGGTGTAGTGTGCAATCACAGATGTGTGGTTAGAATGCTCTTAACTGAACATTCTGATGCTGATGATGTCACAATCACTGCTGGTGACTGAAAGCAGCGGAGTTCTAGAACACTGACTTAGAATTTTGGAGGAGAAAAAAAACACATTCCAAGGGTTAACATTCACGCAATCAGCAGTCAGTTGTGGTGCCAGGGAGGGTAAGAGAGGGGCAGGGGTCTGCTGTAGTGTACGGGAGGGTGCACTGCCCATTCATCTCCCCTGGTGGGTCGGATACCTGTACGGACAGCACCACCTGCACTCCCAGGCCAAGTAGCACCTGGGGCTCAATTCTAATCCCTGCAGCTGCTGCCTGGGGTTTGGGGGCTCTATAAAAGGCCTTCCAGGCCGAAAGGTAGACTTATTAACCTGCTGTGTGAGCTCTGTTTGAATCTGTGGTTTGAATCTCTGTGGTCTCTCTTTGTTTGGGGTTTTTTTTCATAGTGGTGCATTTTTGTTCCATCTTTCCGAATCTTATCTGGATTACTTTGCTGTTCAGGTTCAGGAAGCGAACGAAAGGGTCAGTCGAACAGTCGCCCCGTTTGTCTTGCCTGTTCACCGTGTGACACGGAAGCTGTCTTCAGCACTGTCACATGAGTCATTTTAAATGGTCGTAATAACCATAGTTAATAATCATAGTTATTTGCTGGGACTCATCATGTGAATTATGATAAACGTAATGTGAAAGTAATGCTAGCCCTTTAGACCCAGTAGAGCTGAAGGAAATTGGTAATGGGTGGTCTTTACTGAAACTGTGGAATGGTTTTTAGGTCATTAAAAACAGGCTCCTGACTCTGCTGAAGAAAAATTATTTCCTTGCGCTGAGATGATTTTGCTGTAGCTATAATCTTTTACATTAGAAAATAATCACTAAAGTGTGTATGTGCACGCATACATCCTCCTCTCAGCGACGTTGCTGTTGGTTTTAATTGGACCCAAAGATGTGCTGTTGTGTGGGAAAAAACCCCAAAATTCCTCAGTTTTCCAGGATCGCACGGCCTGGAAAGAGCAGGATTTCACTCAGAAACAGTGCAGGTTCTGAGTGCTAGGCCCGTTCATTAACTGTGTGCACAATGAGTC
>NC_057940.1:1422854-1457854 GCF_018555375.3 Anguilla rostrata | reverse complement strand
TGACCTGTTTGGGTTGAGGGCTGTATGCTGTAATGTTTTGGGTGGTGTACTGACCTGTTTGGGTTGAGGGCTGTATGCTGTAATGTTCTGGGTGGTGTACTGACCTGTTTGGGTTGAGGGCTGTATGCTGTAATGTTTTGGGTGGTGTACTGACCTGTTTGGGTTGAGGGCTGTATGCTGTAATGTTTTGGGTGGTGTACTGACCTGTTTAGGTTGAGGGCTGTATGCTGTAATGTTTTGGGTGGTGTACTGACCTGTTTTTCGGGATGGGCAGGTACTTCCACACGCTGTACCTGGGGGTGCAGAGCAGGCGTAGCGGGGAGCAGGACCGGTGGCGGTACCACTGGAGGATGGTGTACGAATACGCTGACGTCAGCATGCTGCACCTGCTGGCCACCTTTCTGGAGAGCGCCCCCCAGCTGGTCCTCCAGCTCTGCATCATCATCCATACACACACACTGCAGGCACTGCAAGGTGAGTACTGCCCCCCACACACACACACGCACACACACACACACTCACACACGCACACACACAGACACACACACACACATACATACATACACACTGCAGGCACTGCAAGGTGAGTACTGCCCCACACACACACACACATATACACACGCACACACACAGACACACACTCTCACCCACACACATACACACACACGCACACACACATACACACACACATACACACACACACACACGCACACACAGAAATACGTCATGAAATAAACATCACGGCATCTCAGATACACGCTGCAACAAATGCACACGGAACACACGTCAGAGCACCTCAGATCACATGATCACGTGACGGGGGAACTGGGTCGAGAGGAAGCACAGGAGCATCCTGAAAGGGACAGTTTAGGAGCTGTAATTTCCTGTCTGAGAGTTTCTCAGAGTGTGGGGAAGCGAATGAGCAGTCAGGGTCGGCTTCTCAGAGACGGCGGGACAAATTGCCGCGATGTTTCTGCTCCTGGAGTCTCACTGCTCTTGACTTGCTCACACGGTCGCTCTGATGCAGGCAGCATTCTTTCTGAATGGAGAGAAACTCGGGCGGGCAGAGTTCTGGGCGAAGCTGCAACCAAGAGCCCTTGATAGAGAGAGAAGAGCAGAGGAGGAGCGCAGATTAGTGCTGGGGCCCGGTGAGCAGGCTGAACGAAAACCCGTCTGATTCACAGAGCGCAGAGGCTGCGGCGCAGCTAGCTGCGGCTTACGATCTCTTCCTCTTCACCTGTTTCTCTTTCTCTTTCTCTCTCTCTTTCACACACACGTGCGCACACACACACACACACACACACACACACAAGCATGGGCCCTGGACCACACACCTGCTGCATATGCACCACACACACATTAAACACATTGAAAATCAGGGTTTTTTTTTTTTTCACAGGAAGGAAGGTAGGTGCGTTCATACTGACGAGGACACTTGTTGAGTACAAAACCACCTATTAACCTACGTACTGGTCCACTGACTACATATTTCAAGTTGTGTAAGTCGCTCTGGATAAGAGCGTCTGCTAAATGCCTGTAATGTAATGTAATGTATTTATGACTCAGTTTGTTTCTTTATTTAACCCAAGTGTCATAAATCCACATTCGGTGGTCGAGTACATAGGTTAACAGGTGGTTTTGCAGTCACTAAGTGTCCTAGTCAGTATGAATGCATCTTCCTACCAGACACCTGTAAACTAATGGTTTTAAGTGTTCATAGGCACTTGTAATCAGCAGGTGAGCAAAACTACATTATGTAGCATAAGATCGTTTTTTCTCGCTTGACCATGTATATTTACCTGGTGTCTCTATGGCAATTATATAACCTTTTTTTAATTTAATTTAATAAAAAAAAAAATAGAGTCTTGTGATTTATACAGGACATGATGAGGTAATTATAGAAACACAGCCACAACAGAGAGAATGAGGAATTCAGGATTTTACTTCTTCAGGGATAATACCTTCTGACAATCGCTTTTCTCTGTGACCTCATTAGGTCTGTTGAGTTTAACCTCATACAGAGACCCAGTGTAGCCATAAAGAGTCTAAGTCATGGTAGTCTAATTTAATCTCTGATCTTGTTAATAATTTAATCCCTCTTAATCTTTCCGATTTGCCGGAGTTCGTTAGGCACAGTGTGTGAGCTTTCCGGAAGCCGAGATACAAAAGGATATATTAGCCTAATTAATTCACCTTTCATGTGAAACCGAGGCCAAGTACGAACTCCTAAAATGGCTTCTGCTGAAGGAGCCGTGTGGAAATGTGAAGCGAGAGGTGAGCATCAGCCAATTAAAACAGGAGAAGACGCCGCCACATCAGGGAGACCTGCGTGTCACGTGACCGCACTCGACCTATGAGAGCCAGGGATGTCGTAATGCCGTTGTTCCGTTGAAGTGTTGCCGTGGAAGCGCTGAGCTCAAAAGCTTCAGCTTTTCAAGGACGGGAGACTTGCACATGATGATTGACACATGAGAGGTTATTTCACGTAGGCTAGTGGCAGGTCATTTGACTCAGTAATCTTTTTTTAAAGCTGATGCAATTGCCCCTCTTAGCCATATCAGACATCAGATTTTGCATTCACAAAATACTTGTGAACCCAGATTGCCTCTGTAAACTCGCCATTGAAAGGTACTTTCATTTTACGGGCAATAACTGACAAATGCAATTTAGTTTCATTGTGTCATTTTGTGCATGAGGTCAAAGTCAAATGGAAAAGACCGAGTTTGACTGAAAGCTTCATCAGATTTCTGAACAAAAGCGTTTTGATGATAATCACGGTAATCGGCGCGGGCGTGTTTGGGGGAGCCCCGGGTGCATGCAGCGGTGCGCAGATGAGCCCCACGGTTCTGGATCGAACCCGGAGGGCGCTGGCGCCCGACAGGCCGGTGCGTAATTGGCGACTGTGTCGTCCAGGGTTCGGGAGAGTTCAGCCAGTTAGGAGTCCGGGTTTCATCGCTCTCTAGCGACCCCTACTGGTGGGCTGCATGTCTGAGACGTTTTCCTCCCACTCAATTCTGCATGCTCTGGTGTGAAAGGGAGCAGGGTGGCGACACCCTGTGTTTCGGAGGGGAACTGCAGATGTCTTCACTCCCCCAAAATCGGAAATGGATCTTGCTAAATAGTTAATTTGACCTCACAAATTAGAGCGGGAAAGGTCAGCCCCACATTGGGCACCAATAAAAATTAAAAAAATGAAAAAGAATTGTCCAATAAAGTACATTGTCACTGTTGCCACGACAGTGCACTCGATTAAAGTTCTAGAATGGTCCGCTCCATTGGCAATTCACAATGTAAATTTTCAAGGTGTACAAAATTTCACATTCCTGTGAATTAAACAGCCACACTCTGACAGTGCTTCATTCATACTGAGCTAATAAAATTATAATTATGTAAAATTACATAATTTACAGTTTTCAGTGTCTGGTGCAAATGCGGCTTCGGATTTCCCATTCTGCAGTGAAATTCTACATCGATCCCCCCGCCCCACAGTAATTAATTCCCATAATTCTCTTCTTCCATTCTATTCTCTTTGTGACATCATCATCTCATCTCCACCCTCTTTTAGTAGACTGATGCACAGGAAGTGGACAGAAGAAAAAAAAAAAGCGGATGGGGTATTCCGTCACGTTCAGTAACAGCCAAGCGCGAGCTGAGCTCTCTCTCTCTCTGCTCCCCGACGTTCTCAGACCACAATGAAAAGGGAGAAGGCTCTCCGATGTTTCGCTTTTAATTTTTCCCTTCCCGAAGCGGTTTTGAAGTGAGAGTAATTAAGGACCGGTCCGTCTGGCTGCGTGCTCCCGCCTGATAGAAGTGTAAATCGAGCGTAATGGAGCGCGCTGCCCCCGGTGGCAAAGGGCGGGAATCCTCTGCTTTTAACATTCGCCAGGAAAATATCGACTCCACATCCTTGCGGGAAACTGGCTTGTGTTTCAAACGAGCGTGGAGGGTATTACACACAATGCTTCGCTCAGAGGGAGTAATTAAGTCCTAAAACTGTCCTCAGCAAGAGGGCACTGAGTTTTTAATCACTCTCTCAATTACCAACTGGAGACAGGTTATCTCCCTCTCATAAAGTCAGTCTTGAGATTAGTCGCAGGGCACAGTAGGCCTCAGGGCATCAGTGGCCGGTGTACAGATACATATGCACAGTAGGCCTCAGGCCTGTGTACAGATACATATGCACAGTAGGCCTCAGGGCCTGTGTACAGATACATATGCACAGTAGAGCTCATGGCCTGGGTACAGATACATATGCACAGTAGAGCTCATGGCCTGGGTACAGATACATATGCACAGTAGGCCTCAGGCCTGTGTACAGATACATATGCACAGTAGGCCTCAGGCCTGTGTACAGATACATATGCACAGTAGGCCTCAGGCCTGGGTACAGATACATATGCACAGTAGGCCTCAGGGCCTGTGTACAGATACATATGCACAGTAGAGCTCATGCGGGTCAGTCGTAGCACAGTAGCTACTGTGTCAAACATATGCACAGTAGGCCTCAGGCCTGTGTACAGATACATATGCACAGTAGAGCTCATGGCCTGTGTACAGATACATATGCACAGTAGGCCTCAGGCCTGTGTACAGATACATATGCACAGTAGGCCTCAGGGCCTGGGTACAGATACATATGCACAGTAGGCCTCAGGGCCTGTGTACAGAGCAGGCCAGTCGGGGTCAGGTATTTTGCGGTTTTCATGTCATCTACAAAATTAGATTTTTTGTTTTTGTCTGGAAGTCTGCCAGGCCCTGTCTCATAATTTCCGTGCTTTTAAAAGCCATTTTTTATTATGTGATTATTTTTATTTTTTCATGAGAGGCGTAAATGCTGAGAACGCTGGCGCCAGCTCCCTCAGAGAGGGGAAGTCGGATCGCAGGTTATTTACTGGCGGGCTTCCCCGAGCCTGGGGCTCCGTCGCTCCTCTACCAAAAGAGCGAAGCACGGAGCGGGCGTGGCTGCGATGTTTCAGAGCGGCGGGGGGCTCTGCGGGATTTAAGGCTGAGGAGCGCCGGGGGGGTGGGGGTGGGGGGTGGGGGGGTACAGGATCAGGGCCGTGTGAAAATGAACCACGGTGCAGTGAGGCGCTGAATCAGGGAGTCTGTCCATTCAGCACGCAGGGCCCGAAAGGTCTCCACGGCAACGCGTCCACACCGGGAACAACTGTGTGCAATCGCCCAGCAGAGACGGCAGTGAAGACAGTTACACACAGAGGATACAGTTAGTTACTGTACCACACACAGAGCGTACTGTTAATTACAGTTACACACAGAGGATACAGCTAGTTACTGTATCACACACAGCGCATACTGTTAATTACAGTTACACACAGAGGATACAGTTAGTTACTGTACCACACACAGAGCGTACTGTTAATTACAGTTACAACAAGGTCAGTAGTTACGTACACACAGAGGTACTGTTAATTACAGTTACACACGAGGATACGTTGTTACTGTACCACACACAGAGCATACTGTTATTACGTTACAACAGAGATACAGTTAGTTCTGTACCACACACAGAGCGTACTGTTAATACAATTACACACAGAGGATACAGTTAGTTACTGTACCACACACAGAGCGTACTGTTAATTACAGTTACACACAGAGGATACAGTTAGTTACTGTACCACACACAGAGCATACTGTTAATTACAGTTACACACAGAGGATACAGTTAGTTACTGTACCACACACAGAGCGTACTGTTAATTACAGTTACACACAGAGGATACAGTTAGTTACTGTACCACACACAGCGCATACTGTTAATTACAGTTACACTCAGAGGATACAGTTAGTTACTGTACCACACAGAGGATACAGTTAGTTACTGTACCACACACAGAGCGTACTGTTAATTACAGTTACACACAGAGGATACAGTTAGTTACTGTACCACACACAGAGCGTACTGTTAATTACAGTTACACACAGAGGATACAGTTTTAGTTAAACTGGATACTTCTTACACACAGGCGTACTGTAATTACAGTTACACTCAGAGGATACAGTTAGTTACTGTACCACCACAGGCATACTGTCTTACATAATACAGTTAGCGACCACAGAGCGATACAGTAGCTACTGTGTTTACCACACACAGAGCATACTGTTAATTACAGTTACACTCAGAGGATACAGTTAGTTACTGTACCACACACAGAGCATACTGTTAATTACAGTTACACACAGAGGATACAGTCAGTTACTGTACCACACACAGAGCATACTGTTAATTACAGTTACACTCAGAGGATACAGTTAGTTACTGTACCACACACAGAGCATACTGTTAATTACAGTTACACACAGAGAATAAAGTTAGTTACTGTACCACACACAGAGCATACTGTTAATTACAGTTACACACAGAGGATACAGTTAGTTACTGTACCACACACAGAGCGTACTGTTAATTACAGTTACACACAGAGGATACAGTTAGTTACTGTATCACACACAGAGCATACTGTTAATTACAGTTACACACAGAGGATACAGTTAGTTACTGTATCACACACAGAGCATACTGTTAATTACAGTTACACACAGAGGATACAGTTAGTTACTGTACCACACACAGAGCGTACTGTTAATTACAGTTACACACAGAGGATACAGTTAGTTACTGTATCACACACAGAGCGTACTGTTAATTACAGTTACACACAGAGGATACAGTTAGTTACTGTATCACACACAGAGCGTACTGTTAATTACAGTTACACACAGAGGATACAGTTAGTTACTGTACCACACACAGAGCGTACTGTTAATTACAGTTACACACAGAGGATACAGTTAGTTACTGTACCACACACAGAGCGTACTGTTAATTACAGTTACACACAGAGGATACAGTTAGTTACTGTACCACACACAGAGCATACTGTTAATTACAGTTACACACAGAGGATACAGTTAGTTACTGTACCACACACAGAGCATACTGTTAATTACAGTTACACACAGAGGATACAGTTAGTTACTGTATCACACACAGAGCGTACTGTTAATTACAGTTACACACAGAGGATACAGTCAGTTACTGTATCAAGCACAGCGCATACTGTTAATTACAGTTACACACAGAGGATACAGTTAGTTACTGTATCATGCACAGAGCGTACTGTTAATTACAGTTACACACAGAGGATACAGTTAGTTACTGTATCATGCACAGAGCGTACTGTTAATTACAGTTACACACAGAGGATACAGTTAGTTACTGTATCACGCACAGAGCATACTGTTAATTACAGTTACACACAGAGGATACAGTTAGTTACTGTATCACACACAGAGCGTACTGTTAATTACAGTTACACACAGAGGATACAGTTAGTTACTGTATCACACACAGAGCATACTGTTAATTACAGTTACACACAGAGGATACAGTTAGTTACTGTATCACGCACAGAGCGTACTGTTAATTACAGTTACACACAGAGGATACAGTTAGTTACTGTATCACACACAGAGCGTACTGTTAATTACAGTTACACACAGACGATACAGTTAGTTACTGTAAGACCAGGACAATACTGTTAGTTACTGTAACATAGACAGTGCGCATTCTCAGGACCTGAAAGGAGCTGACAGGTGTGTGTGTGTGTGTGTGTGTGTGTGTGTGCTCTCTGTGCAGGTATGACGGCAGCGGCGTCGCTGGTCTCCCTGGCGTGGGCGCTGGCGTCGTACCAGAAGGCCCTGCGGGACAGCCGCGACGACAAGAAGCCCCTGAGCCACCTGGCGGTGGTGCTGCAGTTCTGCTGGCACTTCTTCACCATCGCGGCGCGCGTGGTGACCTTCGCCCTCTTCGCCTCCGTGTTCCAGCTCTACTTCGGCGTCTTCATCGTGCTGCACTGGTGCGCCATGACCTTCTGGATCGTGCACTGCGAGACCGAGTTCTGCGTCAGCAAGTGGGAGGAGATCGTCTTCGACATGGTGGTGGGCGTGGTCTACATCTTCAGCTGGTTCAACGTGAAGGAGGGCCGCACGCGCTGGCGGCTGCTGGCGTACTACGCGGCGGTGCTGCTGGAGAACGCCGCGCTCAGCGCGCTCTGGTACCTGTACCGGTCGCCCACGGCGACCGAGGCCTTCGCGGTGCCGGCGCTGTGTGTGGTGTTCAGCAGCTTCCTGACGGGCGTGCTCTTCATGCTGATGTACTACGCCTTCTTCCACCCCGACGGCGCCCGCTTCTCCCGCTCCGCCAGCTGCATCCTGGACGACCCGTCCGCCGCGGGCTTCGGCCTGCCACCGGAGGGCGCCACCAACTCGCTGCGCTCCAACCGGGGGGGCGTGACCGTGGCTGCGGCGGCGGCGGCGGCGGCGACGGCGGGCGGGGGGGCGGACCCTAAGTACTCGGAGCGGGACGGGTTCGCGCCCGTGTTCCAGGTGCGCCCCACGGCGCCCTCCACGCCGTCCTCGTCCCGCGCCCCGCGGGCGGAGGAGACGCTGATTCGGGTGGACCTGTGCCGGAGCCGCTACCCGGCCTGGGAGAGGCACGTGCTGGACCGCGGCATCCGCAAGGCCGTGCTGGCTGCCCAATCGGGGGCCGCGCCCCCCCGCCTGCAGTACAGGGACGACGCGCTGATGCAGGAGCGCCTGGAGTACGAGACCACCCTCTAGGGGGCGCCGCTGGGGGGGGGAGTCCGCTGGGGAGGAGGGACAGACAGAACAGCCAGGCCCCTCCTGAGGGGGGAGGACAGACAGAACAGCCAGGCCCCTCCTGAGGGGGGAGGGACAGACAGAACAGCCAGACCCCCTCCTGGGGGGGGAGGGACAGACAGAACAGCCAGACCCCCTCCTGGGGGGGGAGGGACAGACAGAACAGCCAGGCCCCCTCCCTCCTGAGGGGGGAGGGACAGACAGAACAGCCAGACCCCCTCCTGGGGGGGGAGGGACAGACAGAACAGCCAGACCCCCTCCTGGGGGGAGGACAGACAGAACACCGACCCTCCTGGGGAGGGAAGACAGAACAGCAGGCCCCCCTCCTGGGAGGGACGAAACGACCTCGAGCTTTTCACGCAAACAAGGACAAGGCAATAAACTACGAGCTCCTCCGGTGTACATAGAGCCCCATCCCTGATGTGGATCGTCCCGCTTACAGAGAAGGAAAAGCAGGCTTTATGGCTTTACTGATGGATCAGCATTTTTACAGCCGTTTTATTTGATTGTTTGATCTGTTCTGTTTTTGTTTTTTTTCATTTACCAGTTTTTTTACTGATGTCTGTCAGGGAAGATGTTAGTGAGTGAACGGGCACTGAGCTCAAACACCCTGAAATCCCGGAGACCCTCTCTGCCCCGGGTTCGAGTGCTTCTGGCCCCCCCCCACTGGAGGACTGCCGGGGGCTGAAGCCCATTCACAAAAAACAGTTTACAGGGATATGATCTCTTTCACAGCTACGGGATCACACTCACACACACTCACACACACACACACACACTCACACACACTCACGCACACTCACGCACACTCACACACACTCACACACACTCACGCACACTCACGCACACTCACACACACCCACACACACACACACACACACACACACACACTCACACACACACACACACACACACACTCACACACACTCACACACACTCACGCACACTCACGCACACTCACACACACACTCACGCACACTCACGCACACTCACACACACTCACACACACGCACACACACTCACGCACACTCACGCACACTCACGCACACTCACACATACTCACACACACTCACGCACACTCACGCACACTCACACACACTCACGCACACTCACGCACACTCACACACACACACACACTCACGCACACTCACGCACCTCACGCACACTCACGCACACTCACACACACTCACGCACACTCACGCACACTCATGCACACTCACACTCACGCACACTCACGCATACTCACGCACACTCACACACACTCACGCACACTCACGCACACTCACGCACACTCACGCACACTCACACACACTCACACACACTCACGCACACTCACGCACACTCACGCACATGCACATGCACACATGCGCGCGCACACACACACACACACACACTCACGCACACTCACGCACACTCACGCACACTCACGCACACTCACACACACTCACGCACACTCACATGCACACTCACGCACACTCACGCACACTCACGCACACACACGCACAATCACACATGCACACACACTCACACACATGCACATGCACCCATGCGCACACACACACACACACACACACGCACATGCACACATGCGCACACACACACACGCACACATGCGCACATACGCACATGCACACGCATGCACACTCACACACGCACACATGCACACATGCGCACACACACACACGCACATGCACTTGCACACATGCACATGCGCACACTCACACACAGACATGCACACGCACACATACGCACACTCACACACGCACATGCACACACACACGCACACAGACACACACATGCAAACACACGTACACTCTCACTCACGCGCACATACACACACAGACACACGCACACACGCATACACACGCTCCTAAACATGTGGAAGTACAATAACAAACGAATGGGAAAATGCTCCAATTTCTGCTACCCAAAAAGAGGAACCAATAGGTGAAGGCCACACCTTATGATGTCACAAAGGCCACGGAATTCTGCCCTCCCAGTCTGACAAAGCTGTCCTTGTGCCAAAAGGTCCAATCATGGGCCCATATAGCTCCTATGATGTGGGTCGCTGCTAAGCACAGAACAAACACAGCGATCAATTCTCATTTACTTGAATTTAAATACATGTAAACTATTTATTGTATATACAAAAATATACAATTGCAGACAGGTGGTCGCTGTGCTAGAGGAGGTGCCATATGGGTGTTTCTACTGGATGGGGGTGGTGTGGGGCTGGGGGCTGTCCTCATTACAATATTTCACCTGGAAGAGCCAATCAGTTGCAGCCATTTCTCCTGGCACCTTTGCTAAGAGGCTACGGAATCTCCGTGGAGCTGCAGTCTGAAGGAACGCACGCCAAGATCTGATTGGACAGGAAACAGGAACAGGAGGAGGAGCCCAGACAGCACAAGCCAATCAGAGCACACCGACACAGGAAGTGAAGCTGTTTTGCCAAACTCAGATTGTGGCGCGTCTTTGGGCCGAAAGGACCCCAGTTGCGAGGGGTAAAAGATGCAGCATTCCTCCTTAGACGCTTTGTGATGATGTATGCGTTTTGTGCAAGAGGTTCATGGGTAGTGCGTTAAATCTGCAGTACCCAATGGCTTTGCGATTGATGTCTCAGCTGTCAGTCAGAAAAGTGAGCATGTGATGTCATGTATTCAGAGGTCATGTGTGAGGCTCATGACGTCAGGGAGCCCAAACTGCAGTCCTGGTGCGCCGCAGTGTTAGCGGGTTTCCCTGGTTTTCTGGAGCCAGTTGGAAGCAAGGCGTGCGGACTCTCTAGCCAATCAGTGGCTCGATTGGAGCCCTTGAGTGCTTAAGGGCTTTGTAGCACGACAGGCTTTGCACCTCTCCAGGATTTGATTTGCCCCCCCCCCCCCCGCTTTACTGCATTATGAACCCCGACGAGGTTGACAGTCGCAATGAGAGATAAATCAGCCCAAAGTTCTGGGGATGTGCTTCACTTATAATCTCGAGTCAATCAGGAAACCAGCCTCGCAGTCATGTAGCCTCCCTGTCCAAACGCCCTGGAGATGATGGAGCATCTAGACCACAGAGCACTGAGAGAGTGGTGCATACAAATTTCCCTCCATCAACAAGGGAGGAAAATTTACTCTACCAGAGTAAAATGCACTCTCTCAGAGTTGATTTAACGCTACACATTTTACTGTGGTTACAAAAAAAAAAAACAGCAAAATGACTCCCAAATAAATGTACGTATAGACTACAGTCAAAGCGATGGAGGTGAGTGTTGCTCTGCAGGTGAGACAGAGGTAGAAGAATTACAAATTTGAGCGACCCGTGTTACATACAAAATGCACACGTGTTAGACACGCGGCTAATACACGCGTGGTTGAAATACGTTCCTGTCTCAGTCTAAGGATTTACAGCTCTTGGCTCTCTGGTTCCTTCTCTAGTTTAACCAGCCTAAAACACAATAACAAGTTTAAACCAAACACCCCCCCCCCATCCCCCAGCCTCTTCACTAAATTTCACCACTGCCACTAGTGCTGACTGTCACCTGCGTGGTTTCTCTTCTCTTCGACTTGTTTTCATATAAAATAGTGCATGACTTGTCTTATGTAGCTGCTCTCAGATATTTTGAATATAACTGAATTTTTTCCTTTGTTTCTGGCCCTCAGATGAACAGAGAATAAGCCAATCCTGTTCAGTAGCATTCCCCACCGAGTCCTTTGGCTCGCTCACCGTTGAAAGGTGTAGTAACAGCACATGACAAAAATGGATTTCAAGCCTTAGGTATTGTAGCTGACACGTCACAGTATCATCGGTTAAAAGTGTTGTAGTTTAATCAGCATCTGTGCACAGAGTTGAAATTCCACTTTTGTCATATTTATTAAATTGAAGCACAAAATCTAAATTTAAAAAGTACAATTGACCTACCACTTCATTTTAAACTTTATGAAAAGCACACATCTTGATTTATTGACTAAAGACCAAGGCCTTTTTTACGATACAGAATAATCTCTATTCACAGTTACAACCCTCACCATTCCTGCTACAGCCAAACTTTGCTAATTATTTGATTTCTCTGTGAAAACTTTTTTGGCGGATTGTGTTTAGTTTTGAGTGAGGCTGTAGGACACCGGCTGCACCCTGTGAAACAGAATGAGGCAGTGTGATTGGCTACAGTTTGTGATGGATGATGAATGAGGCGTTGTGATTGGCTGTATTCTGTAATGGATAATGAATGAGGCGATGTGATTGGCTGTATTCTGTAATGGATAATGAATGAGGCGATGTGATTGGCTGTTCTCTGTGATGGCTGATTAATGACTGGTGAGCAAAGCAGAATGAGGCAATGTGATTGGCTGTACTGTGATTGGTGCCAGATAAGGCGATGTGATTGGCCGTGCTCTGTGTTGAATGATGAATGAGGCGCTGTGACTGACTGTGCTCCGTGTTGAATGAATGAATGAATGAATGACTGGCGGCTCTCTGTGATTGGTGCAGGTTGTGTGAATGGCCGTGTTGAGGCTGCTCTCTGTGTTTCTCAGAACGGCAGTCTCTCCGGCCTGTGCTCTCTTTGATGGCTATCGCCTCCATTAGAGGAGCAGAGTGGGGCCAGACGGTTATGAGGCAAAGCTAATCAATATGAAGAAACCACATTCATTTTTATTGCCGTCCCGCTGCCAAACGGCTGGCTGAGACGTATTAATGCAGTTTCTGAATGAGAATGTGGCCTTGAGTGGATCCGCGGGGCCGCGTCTCCAGGAAGCTGTCTCCACTGCTGTGCTTTGTTTGACTGTAAACCAACACTGTTTTCAGGAAGAACTCATTTAACACAGTGTCTGTCTCTCCCAGAACAAGGACTGATGATGACAGTTATTAGTGAGCCGTTCCTGCTAATGACTCACACCTGCACAAATCTCCAGCTAACAACTAACAGCATCTCTGGCTAACTGATCACATCTCTCGCTAATCGTTTACATCTCTGGCTAACTTATCACATCTCTCACTAATCACTACATCTCTGGCTAACCGTAAACATCTCTCGCTAACAGTTCACATCTCTGGCTAACCGTAAACACCTCAAGCTAACAGTTCACATCTCTGGCTAACCGTAAACACCTCTAGCTAACAGTTCACATCTCTGGCTAACCGTAAACACCTCTAGCTAACAGTTCACATCTCTGGCTAACCGTAAACACCTCTCGCTAACAGTTCACATCTCTGGCTAACCGTAAACACCTCTCGCTAACAGTTCACATCTCTGGCTAACTGTAACCACCTCTCACTAATCACTGACATCTCTGGCTAACTGATCACATCTCTCACTAATCACTACATCTCTGGCCAACCGTAAACATCTCTCGCTAACAGTTCACATCTCTGGCTAACCGTAAACACCTCAAGCTAACATTTCACATCTCTGGCTAACCGTAAACACCTCTAGCTAACAGTTCACATCTCTGGCTAACCGTAAACACCTCTAGCTAACAGTTCACATTTCTGGCTAACCGTAAACACGTCTCGCTAACAGTTCACATCTCTGGCTAACCGTAAACACCTCTCGCTAACAGTTCACATCTCTGGCTAACTGTAACCATCTCTCACTAATCACTGACATCTCTGGCTGACTGTAAACATCTTTCACTAATCGCTCACATCTCTGACTAACTGTAAACATCTCTAGCTAACAGTTCACATCTCTGGCTAACCGTAAACACCTCTAGCTAACAGTTCACATCTCTGGCTAACCGTAAACACCTCTAGCTAACAGTTCACATCTCTGGCTAACCGTAAACACCTCTCGCTAACAGTTCACATCTCTGGCTAACCGTAAACACCTCTCGCTAACAGTTCACATCTCTGGCTAACTGTAACCATCTCTCACTAATCACTGACATCTCTGGCTGACTGTAAACATCTTTCACTAATCGCTCACATCTCTGACTAACTGTAAACATCTCTTGCTAATCACTACACCTCTTGCTAATCGTAAACATCTCTCACTAATCTCTTACATTTCTGGCTAACTATATACATTTTGCTCTAATCGCTACATCTCTGGCTAACCGTAAACATCTCTTACTAACAGCTCACATCTCTGGCTAACCGTAAACATCTCTCACTAACAGCTCACATCTGTCACTAATGGCTCACAACTCTGGCTAACCAATCAGATATCAATCTAATGGCTGACACGTCTGGCTAACCAATTAGGTCTCATTGCGCAGAGAGGCAGCCTGCTCACACTGTAGTGGATTTTGAGGCTTATGTAAGAATAATGTTTCCAGACCATTAAAAAAGGAAAAGAACCACTCCATGGTGGTCCTGAGGGTTCTCTATAACGTAGAGGAGGGTGTTGGATGGGGGCATTTTGGTCCAGGTCCCATCACTGGGGGGGTTAACACAGATCACAACACACCTCAGAACACTAATCCCCCAAATGCCCCAAATCTAAACTAGATGTTAATTAGCCAGATCCAAAACCCTATGACCCCCAGACCCTATAACCTCACGACCCGCCCAGATACCCCCCCCCCACTCGGTGGCCCCAAGCATGGCGGTGCATTGGAACCCAGGATTAGGATTTGTGATTTGATATCTGTGTGTGTGAGCGTGCTGGAGAAGTGGTCACACTCTATGGTGGCCTGTTTGACCGGAATAATTATAGAAATGTTTCTGTGGCTCTGCATCGTGTTATTCAACCTCACAATCACCTCCTCCCCACCTCAGTCACCTCCTCCCCGCCTCTCAGTCACCTCCTCCCAACCTCACACAGAGGCCTGCTCTTTAGAGGCCCTCTCACACAGAGTCCTGCTCTTTAGAGGCCCTCTCACACAGAGGCCTGCTCTTTAGAGGCCCTCTCACACAGAGACCTGCTCTTTAGAGGCCCTCTCACACAGAGACCTGCTCTTTAGAGGCCCTCTCACACAGAGTCTCTTTAGAGGCCCTCTCACAAAGAGTCCTGCTCTTTAGAGGCCCTCTCACACAGAGACCTGCTCTTTAGAGTCCCTCTCAAACAGAGTCTCTTTAGAGGCCCTCTCACACAGAGTCCTGCTCTTTAGAGGCCCTCTCACACAGAGTCTCTTTAGAGGCCCTCTCACAAAGAGTCCTGCTCTTTAGAGGCCCTCTCACACAGAGCTGCTTAGAGGCCCTCACCGTCTCTTTAGAGGCCCTCTCACACAGAGGCCTCTTTAGAGGCCCTCTCACACAGAGTCCTGCTCTTTAGAGGCCCTCTCACACAGAGTCCTGCTCTTTAGAGGCCCTCTCACACAGAGTCCTGCTCTTTAGAGCTGCCCTCTCACACAGAGTCCTGCTCTTTAGAGGCCCTCTCACACAGAGTCTCTTAGAGGCCCCTCACACAGAGTCTGCTCTTTAGAGGCCCTCTCACACAGAGTCCTGCTCTTTAGAGGCCCTCTCACACAGAGTCTCTTTAGAGGCCCTCTCACACAGAGTCCTGCTCTTTAGAGGCCCTCTCACACAGAGTCCTGCTCTTTAGAGGCCCTCTCACACAGAGTCCTGCTCTTTAGAGGCCCTCTCACACAGAGTCCTGCTCTTTAGAGGCCCTCTCACACAGAGACCTGCTCTTTAGAGGCCCTCTCACACAGAGTCTCTTTAGAGGCCCTCTCACACAGAGTCCTGCTCTTTAGAGGCCCTCTCACACAGAGTCTCTTTAGAGGCCCTCTCACACAGAGCCCTGCTCTTTAGAGGCCCTCTCACACAGAGGCCTGCTCATTAGAGGCCCTCTCACACAGAGACCTGCTCTTTAGATGCCCTCTCACACAGAGTCCTGCTCTTTAGAGGCCCTCTCACACAGAGTCTCTTTAGAGGCCCTCTCACACAGAGTCCTGCTCTTTAGAGGCCCTCTCACACAGAGACCTGCTCTTTAGAGGCCCTCTCACACAGAGACCTGCTCTTTAGAGGCCCTCTCACACATACTCTCTTTAGAGGCCCTCTCACACAGAGTCTCTTTAGAGGCCCTCTCACACAGAGTCCTGCTCTTTAGAGGCCCTCTCACACAGAGTCCTGCTCTTTAGAGGCCCTCTCACACAGAGACCTGCTCTTTAGAGGCCCTCTCACACAGGCGTCTCCTTCCTTCCTGTTTGCCCAGCTCGGTTCTTCACCGGCGGGATAGCGGTAACAGCAGACCGACGATGCGCGATGGCGGGGGAGTGTCAGCTGACTTCGCTCCGCTAACTGCGGCACGAAACTGAATTAAAAATAGCAGATCTGTAATTGACAACAAAACGATCTCTTATTTTTGGGAGTGGATGGGGAACAGTCTGGCCCTGCAGTCACATGACAAGCTGCTTCTGTCACTTCCATTTCTGCCTTAAAAAAAATTAATCTCGCAATTTTTTTTTCCTGCCTCATAATTATTTTCTGCATGTGTGTGTGTATGTGTGTGAGAGTATGAGTGTGTGCGCATACGTGTGCGTGTGAGTGAGTGTGTGCATGTATGAGTTTGTGTGTGTGCGTAGGTGAGTATGTGTGTGTGCACGCATGTGAATCAGTGTAAGAGAGAGAAAGTACCCAATGATGTGTCTGTGCAGAGTGTGGTTTTGCTGTTTTCCAGTAGGAATGGAACCCCCAGAACAATATAAAAACTTGAGTTTTGAGGAAATGCTCCTGAGCACCTTCCTCTCAGACAGCGGAACATCGCAGGCCTGTTAGGGATCGTGTGTGAAACAGTTTCCTGTTATACTGCTTAGCTGACCAGACCAGCGGTTAGCAGGTGTGTGTGTGTGTGTGTGTGTGTGTGCGCGGGTGTGTGGGTGGGTGTGTGTGTGTGTGTGTGTGTGGGTGGATGGGTGTGTGTGTGTACGTGTGTGTGCGTGTGTGTGGGTGGGTGTGTGTGTGCGTGCGTGTGTGTGTGTGTGTGTGTGTGTATGTGTGCGTGTGTGTGTGTGTGCGTGTGTGTGTGTGTGTGCGGGTGTGTGTGTGTGTGTGTGCGTGTGTGTGTGTGGGTGTGTGCGTGCGTGCGTGTGTGTGTGTGTATGTGTGATAGGAGATTCGGGTGAAGGGGGTGTTGCCACAGACTGACCTTACAATACATCGTCTTCTTGCAGTTAGTCATGAGCAGAAAGCGTCCTGTTGCAGACGTAATCTCACAGTTCTACAGAACCGCGTGGTTTTGGACTCAAGCCAACGATGATCGAGCTTAAGGAGGGAAGAGAACACGGCAGGGTGGGCTGGGGGTCAGTCTGCTCAGCGGGCGGGGGGGTGGGGGGAAGAAACAAGAGTTCCCTAATTTATCAGATATTTGTATGAATACTAAACCAGCAAAGGTATGGACAAGCCCCGCCCACACCTACTCCTGAACCGCCACCACCGCCACCGCAGTAAGAAAAACCGTAAAGTACTGGCTGTCCGATATGACTCAGTGTGCAAACACATATTGTACAAATGTGCTCTCTGACTTCATTTGCAGTGAACAATGACGATGGAACCGGAGGACAACGAAAGACGATGTTTTATCTGTACATAAATGTATGCAAATGACCGTGTTTAAACAACATTCCTACGTTGAGTCCTGATAGTGAAGGATGTGGATGTGTCTTTGAATAGAGGTCAGTGCCAGAAGATGGCAGCTACACATGCTATAGTGCTGAATAATCTAGTGTGGTGTATGTGATGTATAAAAAGATTTAAAAAATAATTAGCAAAAAAAGAACAAAAAAAATCCTGTTTATTTTTTGGTCTTTTGAGTGAGTTGCATTGTGTGACAGAAGTTTGAAGTGCTTAAAAAAACACTTAATTGGGTACTTGATTTTATTGTAAATATTAAGCGTGAAACTACAGAATCTTACAATTTTGTATATATTGGGAGTTTTGTAAATTTTTATTTGATTTTATTGCAACACAAGGTACCAAATTAATTTAATAAAGTACACTGTGGTCATTTTATCCGCCTGTTCTCTTTATTTCCTATATTTGAACAATAACTGTGCCGTCTCCTCAGTAAGACTAGTGCTATAATAATAGTAATAATAATAATAATAATAATAATAATGTTCACCTATGATTGGTGCTTGGGATCGATGAGAACCATTGCTATTCACAGAAGCGAGACTACCAAAATAATTACCGCAAAACATTCTTTATTTTGCAACATGATTTGATCAAAAATTAATTAACACTTATTGCAGATCCTGAAAGACAAATGGGTAACAACTTAACAACTGGTCACCTCAGAGAACAAGGCACACATATTTTGAACAGATTGTTATGAAACATAATTTTTTATTTTTTTTTAAGAAAGTAATGCAAAATTTATTTGGTATATGCTGACACCATTTTGCGTGCATGGTAATTGAGGTTAACATGCAAACATATTACCTCAGAAAGGAAGATGGAAGGCCCGCTCCTCACTGAACTTTCACTCTTTCATACGATTTTAACAGGTTTCTGTACCCACAGTCATGCGCTAACTGGCTGAAGTGGACGGATGGACACACACGCGTGAGCGATGTTAAAACACACACACACAAACATACATACACACACACACACACACACACACACATAAGGTTATGACACACAGGCGCGTGCATGGTTATGACACACACGCACGTTTATCACACACACACACACACACACACACACACACACACACACGTGCGCGCGCGGTAATGTCCGCCAGGCCTGACTCTGTTCCCCAGTCATGGGCCTGGTTTCCCCAGCCAGGCAGGTTGAGCTCGCCCTTGCTAGCTGTGTTTGAGCCCAAAACGCTGCGCCTCGTGCCTGCTGCCCACCTCCCTGCCCACCGTCAGGCCTCAGTGGTGCCAGCCTCACTAAATCACCCGCCACACAATGCCTGCTTGGGACTAACCCCAGACGCCCCAATCAAACATGGCTGCCAACATCCATAACGCGATAGCAAGCCACCAGTGATTACCCCTACCCCTCCTCCTGCCCTGTCATAATGAGGACCAAGGGGGTTAGTAGGGGCAGTAGCACAGGCTTCAGACAGTGAGAGGGTGCGGCTGAAGCACAGCTGAAGCATTGCTGAAGCCCAGAAGCTGTTGTGGAGAAGCAGGAAGCGCTGGCGCACGCTAGCTCACTAGCGTACGCTAGCTCACCCGCCATTAGCACAGCTGTAGGAAACGCAGTCATTGTTTGGAGGAGCAGGTGTTTCCCACGATTAAAGAACTGAGCAGAGACCGGCGGGAGGCCACCGCTGCTCTTGCCTTTTCGCCCTCTACGGGCCAGTGGAGGTACTGCCGCTGCTCTGGTGAAGCTGCTCACTCTGAACAATGGTTTAGTGTGCTAATATGGAATCATTTTTCACAGAAGGTTTAAAATATCTTTGTGAATTTTGGTCTTGTAGAAGCATAAAACATGTAGGCTAAATTTGGGATGTTCTAATAAGAATCACACTTAGGAAATTTACATAAGTAATAAACATCAGATTTAAAGACCAACTGTAACCACTATAAAACAACCTTTATATAAAAGTGCATAACTGATTTTTCCCTCACATCTACAGCAGCCCACAATTACAATATTGAGTCATCATTTAATCTCTTTTGACATCAAAAAATATGGTCCCTGAATTTTTCAGAATTTTTAAGAATTGCGCCCTATTTTTCTCTTTTAACGATAGGCAATTCACCTAAATTCAACAAGACGAAACTAAGACAGAAAATGAGAAATACGAGAGGAAGTGAGTCAAAGCCAGAGACAATGATCTTTTGTCCCGTAGGGAGGAAGTCCCCGTCTGAAAACTCATACTGACAAGGAAGCGCTGATGAATAATCGGACACTGCAGAAATTTTAGGTCAATATGAATGACAAGGAGAGGTTACAGTATGCATTTGAGCCAAAATGGAGGCATTAGAACATGTTACAATATGCATCTGAGCCAACATGGAGGCATTAAAATAGGTAACAGTATGCATCTGAGCCAACATGGAGGCATTAGTACAGGTTACAATATCCATTGGAGCCAAAATGGAGGCATTAACAGGTTACAGTATGCATCTGAGCCAACATGGAGGCATTAGAACAGGTAACAGTATACACCTGGGCCAACATGGACACATTAGGATGCATCTCTGCCTCTGTCATTGCTGTAGCTATTTAAAGGAAAGGTCAGATGGGAAAGTAATATCGGCAATGAGATGGTTTAACAGAGTTCTCTGTTTAGTATGAACTACTGCATTTTAGAACATTTGCTAGCAGCTATTGAGGTCTCCAGAATCCAATGCGTCGAGTCTTGAGTCTAGAGTTAAAGATCAGATGGATCCCCACAACCAACTCATAATGCTTAATGAAGAGGTTGTTTAATTTGCTAACCGCTGTTCTGATGCCAGGTCCTGTAATCCATAAGAGAAGCTTGCCCCTCTCATCTGCGCTGCGGTCCCCGCTTGGGGCTTTTGAGAAGGGAGATCAGGTCCGTCCTTCTACCCACGACTCAGAGAAACAGGGCCCGTTTCTCATCTAAACCGAAAGCTCACACCTCCCATTAAAACACACCTCTCGCTTTCTTCACCAGCTCAGAAACACGGAAAGATCGCCAAAACCTGCTGCGTGCAACGGACACATTTTTAAAAATAAAGGAACAGTTCTCTCAACGTTATCAAGTAAATCCCCACAAGACGACTCATACAGAAGGTGTTTCGAACTGCAGAGCAAATATAATTAATTTTTAATTTATGAAATCTGGTGTTTAAAATCAAGTAAACATACAATAATTAATACAATAAAATAATAAATTATCTCGCATTTGATGATTGTCCTGCAAATACGCATTTTCTTTTTCCCATTTTGATCCTTTAATCGTGTATCAGTTATGGCTGCATAAGTTACCATCTACACCTGAGGGATCTGACAGAGCTAAAACAGAGGGGCCATTGTGTACAGGACAGAGCCTGTATAAACCGACTTTGCTCTTTACCAGAGCTACAGTAAATACTCCTGAGCACAGCTATCTACGGTTCACATGATCGCTCCGGAAAGAGGACAGGAGAATCAGTCAGATAATCTGTGCTGAACACACACACACACACACACACACACACACAGTATACTGATCTGTAGCAGTATGACCCATTACAGGTTATACAGGAGTACTGTGGGAAAGCATCCCCACAGCAGGACTGTCTGTCTGTCTGTCTGTCTGTCTCCCTATCTATCTTTCTGTCTGTCTGTCTGCCTGTCTGCCTGCCTGCCTGCCTGCCTATCTGTCTGTCTACTGTCTGTCTGTCTGTCTGTTGTAAACTGTGAATAGAAGCACCATCCCTCCCCTGTGTGCAGCTAACATACCTCTTAATGTCAGAGGACCCCAAAACACCCCTCTCTGTGGGCTCTCCCGTATAGCAGCGGGGTTCCCTGTTCTATGCTGGGTTCTCTCAGGTTCTCTTTGCTGTAGCGGGCTCTTTAGTGCTATACTGTGCGTTCCTCTGAACTGAAGAAGGTTCTCCTGTACTATACTGCTGGTTCCCACATGCTGCACAGACACCTCTGAGTCTGTACTACACTGTGGGTTCTCCTATACTGTAGAGGGTTCTTGTGTGATATACCATGGGTTCCTCTGTTCTATACCGGATTCTACCGTGCTGTGGGTTCCTCTATGTTGGGGAAGGTTCTACTGTGCTGTGGGTTCCTCTGTGCTGAAGAAGGTTCTACTGTGCTGTGGGTTCCTCTGTGCTGAGGAAGGTTCTACTGTGCTGTGGGTTCCTCTATGCTGAGGAAGGTTCTACTGTGCTGTGGGGTCCTCTGTGCTGTACCGGGTTCCTCTGTACTATGTTGCGGTCTCCTCCGTGTCCTTACGGTTCTTTGTGTTTGGTGTAGATCCGCTCCAGGAGCGCCCGAAAAACGTTTCCCGGGATCTTCTGGTGCCGATCAATCAGAGACTGCACTGCCTGCTGGGCCTGGAACACAGTCGGACAGCGTGTCACTTCCTGCTCCACACGTGGCATGTCACTTCCTGCTCCGCCTGCCCCCACAGAAAGAGAATATACTGCCATGCACTGTAAATATGTGGACTTTGCCATGATAAATATTGAGAAATAATGGGAAAATGAACGATAAATATACTTCACAGGAGCATATTGAAAGTGCAATACTTGAAAGCAGCCATAATTTGTGCACTTGTCCCGACATTGTTAAGTTTTCAGCATCTCATTTGAATTTTATTTGGATACTGTGGTGGATATTCCACTTTTAAGAGCCAGGCTGAACAGCAGCCACAGTGAAAAAGAACAGAATGAAAAAGCAGACGAGTGTGAGTGGGAGAAGAGCACAAAGAGCAGAGGAGTGGAGGGCAGGTGGGGGCGGTACCTGGTCAGCCAGCTCAGCGCGGGACGTTGGTCAGCACGGATGGGTCGCCAGTAGCGAACTGACGGGAACAGCCCACCGACACATCAGCACACGTCCCACGCCGTAAACGCATCGACTCTACCATCAACGCATCACTCCCACGCATAGATCATCTCATCCCATCATCATCAGCATCACTCCCAACGCCATAATCATCAGCATCATCATACTCATCCTCATCAGCATCATCATCATCAGCATCATCATAATCATCCTCATCAGCATCACTCCCAACGCCATAATCATCCTCATCCTCATCATCATCAGCATCACTCCCAACGCCATAATCATCAGCATCATCATACTCATCCTCATCAGCATCATCAGCATCAGCATCATCATACTCATCCTCATCATCAGCATCATCAGCATCACTCCCAACGCCATAATCATCATCATCATCATCATCATCATCAATATCAGAATCTTTATCATCAGTACCATCATCATCCTCATTCCCTCCACCATAATCATCATCATTAATATCATCACCATTATCGTTACCATCGTCGTCTCACCAACCATGATCATTATTAATATCATCATCATCATCATCATCATCATCATCATCATTGTTCCTACAGCAGACACAGAGGATGCAGGTGTGTAATCTATGGGTAGTGGATTAGGGTTAGCCAATCACCGCCTTCACCCCAGTCATCCTGTGTGTCTGCTGGGGATATGAAAGAACAGAAACCCCAAATAATAATATTTTAGCTCTTACTCAAATTCCCGAGCGATCTGAATCCTTCTCTGACATTCTGAGTGAACATTGGAATGATGGGCTGTGGGGGGGGGGGGGGTGGGATGAGAAAGAGGGAAGGGTTAGTGCTGCTGTCGTCACGGGAAACAAAAAGAAATATCAAAATTAGTCAAACGGAATAAAAACATTCTGCTGATACTTTTAGCGGAGAAGTACTCTTGGGGTCCCCCACACCCCCCTCACCTTGATCCCCAGCACGCCCTCACCCCCTGCCCCCCCTCACCCCCCCCCTCTCACCGCTCTGGTGTCGATGCCCCCCCCCCCCCCCCCCCGGCTCACCGCTCGGGCGTCGATGGCCACCTGGGCGAAGCCGTGGCGGCGGCCCCACAGCAGGGGGTACGTCTCGTCGCTGAAGAGCGCCTCCCTCACCCCCCCCGGGGAGATGCCCAGGAGGTGCCCGCTCCTCAGCGCCCGCACGCACTCCTCCCGCGGCCCGTGGAACACGCTGAACACCTCCAGCAGGAGCCGGAACCCTGCCGGGGGGGGGGGGGGGGGGATTGACGGGCAAGGGGCGAGGGGGTGGGATGGGTGCCAGGGGCGAGACGAGGGGTAGTGGGGTGGAGCAGGATTGGGGAGAGGGAGGCAGGACAGGACAGGAGAGGACAGGGAGGATGGTCAGTGTACAAAACCTCCAAGAGCTAGAGACTCCACCTTCATCTAAGAGAACAGACCCCTCGTCATCGTGGGGGGTGCAGAAACACCCGCCCAACACGCCTCCTGTGTTCAGCCTGAGCGGAAAGAGCGGGAAACACAGCCCCAGCGGGAGAGCGAGCGCACGCCAACATCACACCGCCAGAGTCACGCGGCACGACGCACCCAAACACGCACGCTACACACGCAAAACAGCCCTGAGGTTTCAGTACAACACGCACGCTACACACGCAAATCAGCCCTGAGGTTTCAGTACAACACGCACACTACACACGCAAAACAGCCCTGAGGTTTCAGTACAACACGCACGCTACACACGCAAATCAGCCCTGAGGTTTCAGTACAACACGCACACTACACACGCAAAACAGCCCTGAGGTTTCAGTACAACACAAACATCCCCAACACTGCCCCAGCAGAGACGGGCTGGGGGCACATTTTTAGTTTGAGCTGTTCGAGCACCGTGGAAATCAGCTAATCCAGGTCTGCAGTCAAGACCCTTTAATTATGTAAATGACTGGGTTAATTAAATAATTAAGAGCAGAAGATTCCACTCACTGTAGACAGTAGGGAAAATAAAGAGCCCATTGTGAAATAATATAATGTTCGTTTTATGTGACTACAGCGCCTCACTGTGGAGAGAGAGGGGAACGCACACAGACCATGACTGCTCTGTATGGTCTGGGGAACCACGCAACCTCCTTCAGTTCAGTTCAGTTTATCATGCATTTTAACTATGATAGTATCAATGTCAGCACTAAAAAATAGGCTCAGAAATGTATCAATATTAATTTAGTTCTTTACATTACAACCACTTAACAGATGCCCTTTTCAAGAGTAACTGACGAAAGTAGAGAACAGTGAGTGTTAGTCTCAGGACTACAAAAGTATGATTAGACCAAGAAGGCCCATTAATCATCAATAAGTGTAAAGTTAACCGAACAAACTAACAATTAGTATTATAAACAAAAGTAAATGCCACCATACAGCTAACTTGACTGGTACGCTAAGAAAATGATTCAAGAATAAGAGACTATTGGGCTTTTCTTTCAAGAACAGACTCCATAACCATGCAAATATTATTCATCTTTTTCCATCAATGCACCTAAATTTCCTGAGTGCAGTGTGGTTGAAGTAAATTAATCATTTTCAAAATGTCTGCCCACGACCAAGAAAAAAAAGTTTACCTGGAACCTTAAACAGGAAGTGGTCAGCGACAGAGTGGCACATCCTTCCTTTGTGCAGGACCACCTTGGCCAGGAAGTAGTAATAGTCTATGGGAATGGCTCCGTGGTAGTAAACAATGAGGGCCGGCCCTTTATCTGGAATCTTCTCCAGGCCGTGGATCTCGTAGCCTGCAGAGACACAGAGCTTTCAGGCGAGGACCTCCCCACCTCTCCAAAAAATACCAAAAAAACGGACCATTTTCATAAAGCATCGCATAGTGGGACAGCTGGTTCAGGGTTCACATTTCCGCTGCCCACACTGTAAACGTATCAATTATGAGCTAAATGGGATAAACTGATACTGGATGAATGCTTCTACTCTGAGACACATTATGAATATGGGCGCTCAGTGTGAGATGGCTGGCAGGTGGAGTGACAGATAATACAGGCAAACAGAATAGATGCTTGATGGAAATCTGTCAATCAAGATCTGATAACATGCACACATCACACAAGGCACGCAAACTCATCGACATATATACATGTCTATGCGCAAACTGAGGACACAGCCAAACACACGGGTGCGCACGCACATCTGGACCACCAAACACGAAATAGACGTATGCACATAACACACTAACCAAGATCAGGACCAGGGTTGAGGTTAATAAAATTCCAATTCAGCCATTTCAGGAAGAGAATTTAAATAAGAGAAATTAAATTTATTAAATTAAAATAAAAATCCGAACAGGTCGTAAGGGACATTAAAAAAAAACATTTAATCAAGTTAGCTGAATTAAGACCCAAACCTGGCCAAGATTACCCCAACCCCCACCCCACCCCGTTGCGGCTGAAGGGGTTTACCGTGCCAGATGCTCCCGTGCCCGTCCCACAGCGTCGCGAGCGTCTTCCGCGCCCCATCCCAGAGGTTATACGAGTACGCCTCGCGCAGCTCGTTCTTGTGCTTATAGACGTGGAGGAAGAGGATGGACAGGTAGAGGAACAGTACTATGAAGAGTGGAAGGATGAAGACCACGGCCAGCGGGGTGAAAACCCACACCAGGTAGTCCAGGTAGCTGAGGTAGCCTTCCAAATTCTCTAGCCCCACCCACTCCTCCAACAGGGACGAGAGGAAGCCGGTGGATCCCAGCTCGGTCACGCGAGAGTCCAGTCCATCTGACATCTCTCCTCAGTTCGGGCCCACGGCTGCACCCACATCTGCCGTAGGCTACTGTGCACAGCTTCTGCCAAAACGGCAGACCTAGAATTAGCGGAGAGAAGTCTTTAATGGCAACAAGAGCAGGACGCAGTGAGTGCATGATTATAGCGGAGAATATGCTGAGACAAGTAGCAGACCTCACACACGATTTCCCCCAAGGTAGTTCGTGCAAGTAAGCAGTATCGTGATACCTCAAAGACGGCATTAATTGAAGCGTGCACATTCTACGCAATGAAAAGCCAGACTTTTCTTGGGAATCAAGGGTGGGTGGGTAAAATTAATGACAGATACTTGCCACCGCGATCCTGACTTGGACTAAGCGGTTAGAGAATGGATAGATGGACGAACTTTCTAAAGATATAAAAATATAATAATCTGAGTTTTAAATTATCTCACGATTAAAATGTTTTCCTCCAGCATACATGTGAAACGTTGCCACTTCTTATGCACGTCATTTCTGTACAGAAATTCCTATATAATCAGTAACTGGAACAGAACAATGACCCCGCAGAAAGATCATTATCTAGCCATATACGTTTTTGCATACCTGGCAGTTTTGCAAAACAAAGTTGAACAGCTTGCTGGTTACCTTAAGCTAAAGCTAAAGTTAAAGCTAAACGAGTTATATAAAATAACTGTCTTCGCAAATAACCAACCAACGAACAGTAGGCTAACTCAGCGACAAAGAAGTGACTATCTATTCTCAGGCAACTACCGAACGATAACCAGATAAATACAAACGTTAACCCAATCCAGGACAAAACGACAGCCAGCTACTTTTCCACAAAAGCTAGCGACCTATTTAGCTACCGACTAGGCGTCGTTTATATTGAACGATCCCGCTAGCTAACTGCCATAAAGTACACATAGCAAACTCAGAGCAATCGCGGATCAGAAACGTCATTCGGTAATATAGTTGGTTAACTCACCCCTCCCGGGCTTCTCTGGTCCCGAATAAGTTTTTATTTTTTTGGCGATTTCGGTTCCGGTTGACATGTCACGTGATACAAACAGGAAGCCGGCCCATGATTTTGAGCTTCCTTGAGCGACACGTGAGAGAGATGAGTGGGTCGAAAGCCAGCGGCTACAGCCAATAATATTTACCGCATTTTAACCTAAACCAGAATGTTATGGCAGGTTTGCACATGGACCGGCTCCGGAGATTAAAAGGAAAGTGAAGCTCCTTAACACGCGCAGTAGAGAATCTGAAGTACCCGCACCGACGGGGAAAAGCAGAGATGGGGGGTAATCACAAGATTTCCAGTGTGATTGCTGAAATATTTTTCAGCCCCAGGGGTGCTGACGAAGATGAGACGATTCATTGCTTGTGCTCGAGAGCCTATGCGCAGTAAGTAGAAGTGTGCTCTTTGCACAAGTGTGTTCAGCTTTGACGACTAGTAGCTAGTTTGCTTTCTTGGTAACAGCGGCAGTGGACATGAGCCTGGCAGTACGTGGGCCTACACTTACAATGATGCATGCCAAAGCACACGTTACTGTTACTGGTTTCAGATCATGTAGCCTACGCTTAGAGTGGTTGATTTGGATTGGTGATTTCCAACGGTACCAACATTCGCCTTTTCTTTGTTTCCCTCCGGCAGAGATAGAGAATGGTACCGCTGGGGCTGGAAGACGCGCTTTGTGAACACTGAGCCCGGAGAGGATGATTTGGAAGGTAGTCGTTTCCTATTTTAACTGTCCGCCTGGCTGTGAATATGCTACGCGTTGCATTTGTCTGCGATGTATGTTCTTGTACGCACGCGTTGTAATGCTTCAATGTGCGCGCTAGAATTCATCAGATAAGAGGCATGAAATTAAGATTGACTCGCGCAGTAGTCTGATCGGTATTGGTGATGTGTATGGTTGCTGTACTCATTGTTAAAACCAGTTCACACTGTAAAGGCAGTGGACACAGTTCCAGTACAGCAGTATCTCACCTGCTGACTGTCATCCTTCACCTGCTGTGCTCATGGTTTCAGGAACTCTTCCGTCTTAAGATCATAAATTCTGAGGTGACTACTCTTAAAAAGTCAACTGTGGGCATTTCTTTTTGAATAGGTGCCTTTTTTACTTTAATTGTTTATGACTGTTTACCACCCTAGCTAGCCATTGGTCTGAAGGGTGCTATGCAAAAGTGAAAATCGATCGAATTGCCATATGTGCTTTCAGAAGGAGAGGAAGATCCAGAGGAGGAGGAGAGGGAGGAGGAAGAGCAGGCTGCTGCAGACAGTAGTGAGGAGTGGGATGAAGAGGCCTCTCTGATGGCCAGCATGGGCCTGCCCCTGGCATTCTGCAGCTCCTCAGCACCTCAGAAACGGCTGGTAGGCCTGTCAATCACTCCAGACTGTCAATCACTCCAAACCAGGGTCTGATCTGTCAATCACACCAGACTCTCAATCACTCAAGACTGTCAATCACACCAGACTGTCTTTACATCAGACTGTCAATCACACCAGACTGTCTTTACACCAGACTGTCAATCACTTCAGACTATCAATCACACCAGACTGAGGTCTGATGATCTGTCACTCACACCAGACCGGGGTCTGATGCAGGCTTGTGTGGATGCACACACACACACACACACACACAGTAACGGCTTGTGGTGCGGGAGAACCCAGTGAAGCACTGACCTTCAGTCCTGGTCCTGGAGCGCCTCAAGGTCTGCTGGTTTCAGTTGCTATCCAGCGCTGAATGGGTCTGCTAAAGCAGTCAACTCACTTCTCCTGGTTTCTTGGGTCTGAACTGGTTGCTGACATTAAGGCAGAAACAAAATCCAGCAGACCCTGCTGCCCACCAGGACCAGGAATGAAGATCACTCCACTGATGGGTAGAACTACAGTGATGTGTCAATCATTGACTCGGTTGAACCAATCAGAATTCACTGTCCTCCACAGAAAATCATTCTCGCTGCTTTTCCTTCCTGCAGGGGAAAACTCACCACAAGCCAAACCGCGTGAGGGGGAGGAAGTGCAGCCCTCACAGGGAGGAGGAGCCTGAGGCTCTGCCCACTGAGGAGTCCCCGTGTGATGGACAGGCTGCTCAGACTGCAGGGGTGGGGCCGGAGGAGGAGCCTGAGGCTTCGCCCACTCTGGAGCCCCCGTGTGATGGACAGGCTGCTCAGACTGCAGGGGTGGGTCTGGAGGAGGAGCCTGAGGCTCCGCCCACTCTGGAGCCCCCGTGTGATGGACAGGCTGCTCAGACTGCAGGGGCGGGGCTGGAGGAGGAGCCTGAGGCTCCGCCCACTCAGGAGTCCTCGTGTGACGGACAGGCCGCTCGGACGGCAGGGGCGGGGCCGGAGGAAGGACACGCCTCCACGTCCTCTCAGGGCTGGGATCTGTATTGGGCCCAGCAGGGGAACTCCCTCCTGTGGCAGGCCTGGCTGGAGACACACCCGCAGGACAGCAGTGACCAGCAGGGGGCGCTGTGGGACAGCCCGGACAGAAAGAGCGAATGGGAGCTGCACTACAGCCAGACATACTACCGCTACTGGGAGGAGTACCAGTACTGGGCGTCTCAGGGCTGGACCGTGGCCGACGCCCACGAAGAGGCGGGGCCAGGGCTGTCGGATACGCCCTCCGGGGACACAGTGGGCTCTGCGATTGGAGGAGGCCCGGGGGCAGAGGAAGAAGCGGCACATCTTATTGGACAGCTGAGCCTGCTGAGTCCGGGGGGAGCTGAGGAGACTGGCGGTCGCCAGGGTGAGGGGCGGGGCGAGGAGCCCTGTTGCCTGGGCGACGAGCCGTGCGATGGCGGGAATCGGAAACGGACGTCCTCCAGCAGAGCGGGCTCTGAGCCAGCCGGTGAGAGGACTCCCCTGTCCCCCATTTTAAAAGAGCGCTCGACTGTCCGCCATTTTAAAAGAGCACCAGGAGGCACATGAATCCTTGAACCCTGATTCTAACCTTAACCTCTTGCTTCACTGGGAAGTGTAACCCAGTACCCAGTACTAACACAGTACTAACCCAGTACCCAGTACTAACCCAGTAATAACCCTCACTATATACTTATGGTGTGTTTCAACCTCTTCCTTCAGAATCCAGCCAAAACTCCAGGAGCTCAGAAAAGAGGCGTGGCCAGCCGGAGAAAGCCTCTTTGAACGGTGAAGATGATGATGGTGATGATGATGGCCCTCCAGACAGACTAGGAGTGAAGATCAAGAGGAGGCATGTTGTTTCGCCCCCACTCACAGAAAACACATTTTTCATACCTTAGCTTCTACTCTAATTTGTTATTTTTTACTCGCTGAAATCAAAAAAACATGTATATTATCCAGTAGGCCAATAACCAAGTATCATTTACAGTTTAACCCACCTGTCCAATAAAAAATCAATTTTTGGCTTGGATTTAATCAAGTGCCCTGTGATAGATTGGTCATCCTATCTAGGGTGTATTCCTACCTCTGGCCTAGTGCATGCTGGGATAGGCTGTGACCCTGCCCAGGATAAGCAGGCATAGATAATGGATGGATGGATGGATGGATGGATTTAAACAAGACTTTGACATAAATCATCAGTGATGTGATGGACTTTCGGACCAGTGCAGTGGCTGGTATTGGGATGGATAGGCAGCAGGATGTCACTTCCTGAAAAAGCTGAACACACAGTGTGTGTGTGTGTGTGTGTGTGTGTGTATGTGTATGTGTATGTGTGTGTGTCTGTGTGTGTGTGCTCCTGCAACACTCCCGTCCACCCATGTGTTCTGTGTTCTCTGTTGTAATTATGGCGAGCGAGGGAGGAATCCAGTGCAGCAGAAGTGCTGTAAATCCCTGTCAGTGATGGACAGGTCACTTCTTCTTTCCCTCATTTATTCAGTATTCAGAATGAAAGAGCTCTGCATTTACGCTGCTCTAATTAAGCTGTAATTAAGCTCTAATTAAGCGCACCTCCTGTACTGTCTGGACTGCTGAATCATTCTGTGGTCATCAAGTGTTTTTGCCTGTCTGCTGTTAAATTAACCTGCTGTGATTTGCAGGCTTACAGCTGTTCTTAACTGGTACTGTCAGATCTGTATGCGCTCAATAGTTTCCATTACTGAAGCGTTTTCAGTAATGCTTTTATTTTCAGTCACGCTCCGGGCTCAAGAATACATGCAGTTATGTGTTTTAACCCAGAAAAAAATCCAGTCCAGTCCGACTAGTTTTCAGCACTTGAACGTTGTGTGTATGCTGTGTGCGGTGCTGTTGGATGTGTGTGTGTGCTGTGTGCGGTGCTGTTGGATGTGTGTGCATGCTGTGTGCGGTGCTGTTGGATGTGTGTGTATGCTTTGTGCGGTGCTGTTGGATGTGTGTGTGTGCTGTGTGCGGTGCTGTTGGATGTGTGTGTGTGCTGTGTGCGGTGCTGTTGGATGTGTGTGTGTGCTGTGTGCGGTGCTGTTGGATGTGTGTGTATGCTGTGTGCGGTGCTGTTGGATGTGTGTGTATGCTTTGTGCGGTGCTGTTGGATGTGTGTGTATGCTGTGTGCGGTGCTGTTGGATGTGTGTGTGTGCTGTGTGCGGTGCTGTTGGATGTGTGTGTGTGCTGTGTGCGGTGCTGTTGGATGCTAACCGTGTGTGGTTTCTCTTTGTGTGCAGTCACGAGCTGGATGAGGAGGAGAGCCCGCACACGCGTGTGGAGGACAGCACGCACACGCGTGTGGAGGACAGCACGCACACGCGTGTGGAGGACAGCACGCACACGCGTGTGGAGGAGAGCCCACACACGCGTGTGGAGGAGGCCTGGAATCGGCTAGGCCTGAAACATGGACCAAATCCTGTGTGAGTCAGCCTGTTTTAGACGAAACCCCACAGACGCGAGAGCGCCATCTACCGTTCCTGCTCAGAACTGCAGCAGTCTGCAGAGGAATCAGTGTTCTGTTTTGAATGGGGTTGTTTTCAACCTTGTCACAAACAGTTATTTTTTCAAGTTATTGAAAAATGTTTTATTAGTAGTGCATAAGTAGTGAAATATTGTTAAATATTCCAATGAAAATGCGCTAACATTTCCATCTTGTCATTTCCTCCACCATCTTTGGCCATGATTGATGAGTCAGGCTTCCTGAATACCATTACGTGGGTTGGAACTGTCAGTCATGGGCTCGTTTGAACCAATCAGAAGGCTCTTGATCGCCTCAGGAAGAACACTGTGATTGGTTCAAATCGCTGTCGCTCATGGCGTATAGTCACTCCTCCCAATTTTTGGTTTCATTTTTTTTCGGTTCTATGGCAACTCATCCTCACAACTGTCCCACTCAGAGAAATCCCTGAAACGTACTGCTGTCCCGTCCTGATAGGCGCTGTTTCTGCTGTGTAGGTTTGAGAGCACTTTGAAGTTTAAAAGGGGCGGGGCAGACAGGAGCCGAAAGCCGCAGAACAAGCACATCTTCTTCACCGAGGAGAGCGACGCCCCCCAGCCCAAAATGAGCAAGACCCTCCGGCAGGTGAGACCAATCAGGAAACGGCCATTTTCAGACCTGAACATTCTCTGGGGCGGGGCATTGTTCTGGAACATTCCGCCCCTCTCCAGAGTGCAGATGCTCTTTGTGTGAATGCTTATAACGTGCCCGAGTTCTCTCAGCATGAGGCCTGGGGTGTGTTGAGTGTGTGGTGTGTTGTGTGTGTGGTGTGTTGTGTGTGGGGTGTGTTGTGTGTTGTGTGTTGAGTGTGTCGTGTGTGGGGTGTGTTGTGTGTTAGGTGAGCTGTGTGTGTGTTGTGTATGTTGTGTGTGGGCTGTTGTGTTTTTGGGGTTCTCAGTGTAACCCTTGTTGCCCTCAGGTGCAGAGCTTCTTGGCGCGGATTCAGAGCGACGAGGGGGTGCTGGGAGGTTCAAACAGTGTGACGCGTGAGGAAGATGAGGAGGAGGAGGAGGAGAAGAAGAAGGAGAGCGAGGATGAACACGATGAAGACGCGTGTCAGAGGCCTGAGGAAGACCATGAGGAGGGAGAGGAAGAGCGAAGTGGGGAGACGGAAACCTCTGCCACGCCCGCTCAGGCCCCACCCCCCCAGCAGCCCTTCGTGAGGATGGACAGTGACGGTGAGAGCGACAGCGCCCCCAAGAGGGAGCTGCAGGCGCTGGACATCCCAGAATACCTCCTGCCTGACCAACCTGAGGGACAGAGCAAGGGTGAGTATGCAGTGTGTACACTATGAGTATGCAGTGTGAATGTGTAGTGTGTACACTATGAGTATGTAGTGTGAATGTGTAGTGTGTACACTATGAGTACGTAGTGTGAGTACACTATGAGTATGTAGTGTGTACACTCTGGTGTGGGTGCAGTCTGACTGCTGGAGTGTCTGGCCCAATGGTGGTTTTGGCAATTTTGGTGGGTTTTGGCGGGTTTTGCCAGGTTTTGGCGGGTGGGATGGAGTTGTATTCGGGTGGGATGTACTCATGTGCCTGCGTGTGTCTCCAGCAGCTTCCTCCCGTAAGAAGAAGGCCAAGAACAGGAAGAAGAGAAAGAAGAAGGACGCGGAGGTTCCACCCGAGATCGCGGCGGAACCGGACCTGGCCAAGTACTGGGTCCAGCGGTACCGCCTGTTCTCCCGCTTCGACGAGGGCATCAAACTGGACCACGGTGAGAGACCCCGGGACTCGAGCCAACGACCACCCGGTCCAGACTGCTTTCCACCTGCAGTTTTGCATTGAATCACCAGGAGCGCGTTGTGTGCCAGCCCACAATGTTGCTCCAGTCCTGGGGTGTCCAGCTCCAGTCCTGGGGGGGCAAGCCTCTGCCAGTTTTTGTGATTTTCCTTTCAATCAGCAGCCAGTTTAGGCCTTGGAAACAAAGTGAGCAGAATCTTTAGCCAATCAGAGAGCACTTCAGTGCACAGACACATAAATAACCTGCAGACACAGTGACCGCACGGGATTTGGCTCTGAGCTCTAAACAGTTGGCCCCTGCTTGTTTAGAGGCACTGGCCCCCGTTTAATGGGCTTCCCAGCATGCCTGGCGTGCCAGCGTACACAATCGGCCAATCAGACGCCCCGGTAACAGCACTCTGCTCCCGGGCGTTCAGTGCAGTGCGGGTCACTTCCTTCCCGTTTGAAACAGTCGCTCAGACCGATACTCAAGGGCTGACTCCGTTCCAGGATTTTGTGCCAACTCCTGCTCTTAGTTATTTATTTGGCTCAATCGTTTACTCTGTGTAATGGTGCTAAGCTGCGAGCGGTGTGTGTCCTTGGGGAAAAGCCGTACCGCCCCGTCTGCAGCAGCCTGAGCCACAGCTGGCCACACCAGCTCCCCGGCTCCTTAG